>NC_041387.1:82874030-82912889 GCF_002162155.2 Triticum dicoccoides | reverse complement strand
CTCCATTCGCTCCGCCAAAGCAGACCTTCCCGCCGTGCCGATACGTCAGCGTCGCGGTTCGTCGAGGGGACGCACGGCGATCCTCTCACTCCCACAGTACGCTCTCATAGACTGTCGTCCTATAGTCGCGCCGCCACCGCTGGCTACGTTCTTGTGGAGGCGCACGGCGGTCAGCGCCACCACCGTTGGCGACGTTTGTGTGGAGATGCACGGTGGTCAGCTTCTCCCACGGTACGCGCATTCTATACTGAGGCCCCGTGCATGTCGGTGTAGCACTGTGGAAGTGCATCTAGTGCCCCTTAGTGATTTTGGTGTATTGAAGACTTATAGGTTAAGGGACTTATGCGTTTGTGAGTGTACACAGGTCTATAAGTCTATGAGGAGTTTGATATTTACAGAAAAAGTCGACCCCTAAAAATGAAGTTCTTCAACTCAAGACTTTGTATTTCTGAAGACTTTCTGAAGATTTTGAAAGTGAAGAAATTGGTGTGACCTTGAAGACTTGGTAATCATTTGAGGAACATGAAGTGTGAAGACTCTTGTTTTTATAGTTTCATTTTCTCTTTCTTGAGTCATAGGAAACACCGTACTGTTAAAGGGGGTCAAGGAAATACTAAGGAAAAATTTCCATGTGATGCTCAACTCAAAATCCTACACCTGTCAATCCCTTCGAGTGAAGCCATTGGAAATCTCACACAGTTCAGTCATATTCTTCAGTGACAGAGACGAAGTTCTTCTGGTCTCTGAGGAATTTGTTCTGACTGAGGAGTTAGGAATTCGCCAGTGCGGATTACCTACAAAGTGAGGAACATGATAGCCCTGAGGTATTTGAGAGACAAATATTCCGACCGTTGCTGTGCTACGCGCCAGCCGTCCCAAAATATCTACCCACCTAACGGTCATATCAGACAAGGGCATTTATGTCTTATCATGTCGGGCTGCTCCCTAGGCTATAAATAGCCGCCCCCTACAACCACTAGTTGGTTGGCTGCTCCGAGAGAAACTGACACTTGTCATTTGAGAGCAACCCATCCTCCGAGGACTTTGAGCGAAAATCATCAAGTGAGGAAAACCCAAACCCAAACCTACAAAACCCCAAAGTGATTGAGCATCACTGAAGAGATTGATCTTGCGTGGATCCGGCGCTTGTTTCCTTTGAAGATTGTTCTTCTTCCAGACAGTTAGGCGTCAAGGTCTAGAGCATCCAAGAGGAATTGTGGATCGCCGAGTGACCGAGTTTGTGAAGGTCCGGAAGTCACCTGAAGACTTACCACGAGTGATTGGGTGAGGTCTGTGTGACTTTAGCTCAAGGAGAATACGGTGAGGACTGTGTGTCCGGGACTGGGTGTCCTTGAGTTTAAATACTCAGCCGCTCCAACCAGATGTACAACTGAGACAGCAGTTGGAACTGGTCTACCAAATCATTGTCTTCACCAAGCTTACTGGTTCTATTTCATCAACTCTTTCATTTCCTCATCTTTGTTGTTGTGTGCTTGTTCATATCTATTTGAAGACTTTGACTAAAGACTTTCTCAACTTCCTCAGTTCAATTTCTTCAGTCTATCCGTCTTCATCTTGTGTTATCCTGTGTTTACACTTTCTGTACTCTATGCTTGTCTTCATTTCATCATGATGACTATGCATGTGTTCTGCTATGTTTACTTTTGAGTACTTATTCCACTGCAAGTAGTTCTTCATTTAGGAATTTCCTCACCAGCAAATTCCTCGGTGAAGAATTCATAAAAAGCGCCTATTCCCCCCCCCCCCCCTCTAGTCGATATAACGCACTTTCAATTGGTATCAGAGCAAGGTACTCCCGTGTTCTCTGTGATTTTGGTTTAACCACCTGGAGTTTTAGTTATGTCGACTGCAGGAACGAGGAACATATCCTGCTCCATCTTTGACAATCATGAGTATCCTCGGTGGAAGGCCATGATGAAAAAGCGATTCATGGCCATGGACAGCAAACTGTGGACCATCACTGAGATCGGTCTTACCGATCTATGCAAGATGGCGGAGGCTGATGACATTCGCAAGTACACTCTACTTAACCTCACAGCAAAGGATGTCATCTGCTCCAGTCTATCCCGAAATCAGTTCAGGAACATCATGCATCTCAATCACGCGAAGCTAATCTGGGACTGTCTCTCTGAGGTCTATGAAGGTCATCGAACCCGTCATGATCCTTGGTTTGAGGATTACAAGGACTCTCTCAATGCGATGACATTCGAACCAAAATCATCATCCTCTACACCCTGCCTCATGGCAAACAGTGCTAAGGTAACCGAATGCTACCTATCCAAGTCCAGTGATGATGAATCTGGCGATGAATTTGGACCTGGCTATGTCAAACTTGCTTCCCTTGCCACTAAACAACAAAGAGCTTTGGAAAAAGTTCAATACATGCTAAATAAGAGCGATGATATGTTGGGTGAAGAAATGGATCAGTCAAAAGCTTTGGCTGAAAGTCTTCAGAGACTTCATTCCAAGTTTGACGACCTTCAAGGTCATCACGACACTCTCTTATCTGATCATGAGAAGCTTTCTCTTGAACTTCTTCAAAGAAAGCAAGATCTTGAGAAGCTAAGAGTGAGTTATGAAGATCTTCAGAAGGAGCACGATTCATTACTTGCTCAACAAATCAGCGCTACTCAGGAAGAATTTATTCCTCCATGTCTGAAGTGCATTGAACGTGAATCTGCTAATTCATCACCTGAATGTTCAAATGCTTCAAATGTTACAAATTCTTCACCTGTCTCTACTATCACTAATTCCTCATCTGAGGACATTGCTAGTACCACTGATGATGCAGGGCTGAAGGAATTGTACACAACAGGCATGTACAAAAGCCTCAAAGGGCATCAGATTCTTTGTGATGTGCTTAAAAAGCAGATCCTCAACAGGAACCCTAGTAAAGAGGGTATTTCCTTTGAGAGGAAACTCAATGCTGATGGAACATATTGGAAGCCTGAGCAGTACCCCAAAACCTCATGGGTTGCTGCAAAAGGTCCTCCAGTTGATCCATCCAATTTATCTTGCTTTACATGTGAATCTCCTCATTCTTCTGATGAGTCATTTGACTCCAACTATAAACTGTTCAAAAATCAGAATGGTGAAGTATTTGCTAGATATGTTGGCACTAACTGCAGGAACGGTTCCCCTATGAAGAAAATCTGGGTTCCCAAAAGTTATCTTGAAAGTCTTCAGGTGAATGTCCTCATGACACCACCTATGAATAAGAGGAACCCCAGATCAAATTCTTCATATGGACCTAATTCTTCACATGGATCCAATTCCTCAAAAGGATCAAAATCCTCATATGATCATCATCATGCTAACCCTTCTGTTTCACAGGGTAGAGCTAAGGGCTATGAATATGAGTATTATTCTTCAAATCATTATGTTCATAAGTCCTCGAAGAATTTCTCTGCTTACCCTAACCCCTCTTATGTGAAACGAAGTGGACTAGCTTCTATGCCACCTTTCTCATATGGTGCTCGTAGAGTGATGAATTCTTTGCCACCCCTTCAGATGTGGGTGGTGAAGAAAAAGAACTAATCTCTTATGCAGGGTCAGGTCTCCAGACGTGCTCAAAACGTCTGAGGAAATTGCTGGAGACCTGAAAATGCCTGAAAGGATGCAGGCTAATCATGAAGAAATGAATTTTCATTTCTCACGTCCTCATACTGATTTATCTGTGCTATTGCTTGATGAAATTGATCTGATGATATTGATGTCATATTCTTCACTGATGAAGTATATGAGTTCGTAAGTTGCACTAATTCATCTGCGGGATGATCAACCCAAAGCAAAAGAGTGGGTCCTCGATAGTGGATGTACGAATCATATGACTGGTGACAAGAATCTATTCATGGATGCTCCTTTATCACTGTTGCATCTGAAGCATATCATCTTCGCAGACAAAGGCAAAAGTCAGGGATTGAGTCTAGGTAAGGTTGCGATCTCAAAGGATCGACACATGGACAAAGTCATGCTTGTCGAGTCCTTAGGATACAACCTCATGTCTGTCTCAATGCTTTGTGATCTCGATATGGTTGTTGTCTTTGGAAGATATCGTTGTGTTGTGATCATGGAAGCTGACCATTCCAAAGTCTTCGAAGGCTTTAGGAGAGGAGACTTGTATATCGTTGATTTCTCTACAGGACCACAACTAGACGTGTGCTTACTTGCAAAAGCTTCAGAAGGCTGGCTATGGCATCGACGACTTGGTCTTGCTGGCATGAGGAATCTGCACACGCTTGCGAAGAAGAAGCATGTCATTGGCATTGAGAATGTCAAATTCCTCAAGGATCACTTATGCGGAGCTTGTGAAGCTGGAAAGATGACAAAGGCCAAGCATCCAGCGAAGACTATCATGACCACCACTCGACCATTTGAATTGCTTCACATGGATCTCTTTGGTCCTAACCATTATTCTGCAATTCTAAATGATGCAACTCAATATGGCTTTGTTATTGTTGATGATTATTCTCATTACACATGGGTGCACATTGTCACTTACAAACATGAAGTGCAGGAAGTCTTCAAACGATTTTCTTTGAGGGCTTCAACCAACTTTGGTGTGAAAATCAAGCACATCAGAACTGACAATGGGACCGAGTTCAAGAATTCTGGTCTTGATGGCTATCTTGATGAACTTAGTATTACTCATGAGTTATCTGCTCCTTATACTCCTCAGCAGAATGGCGTCGTGGAGTGCAAGAACAGAACCCTCACTGAAATGGCTCGCACTATGCTTGATGAATACAAAATGCCTCATCGTTTCTGATTGATGCAATTGATACTGCATGCCACGTCATCAATAGGGTATATCTTCACAAATTCTTCAAGAAAACTGCTTATGAACTTCTCGCTGACGAAAAGCCCAATGTGAGTTATTTCAAAGTCTTTGGTGCTAAATGTTGAATTAGAGATCCTCATCACACTTCAAAATTCTCACCGAAAGCACATGAAGGTTTTATGCTTGGTTATGGAAAGGACTCGCACACCTACAGAGTCTTTAACAGCGTTCTTCAAAAAGTTGTTGAAACTCTAGTGTGCGGTTCGATGAAACTAATGGCTCGCAAAGAGAGCACCTACCTTCTGTGATAGATGAACCAGCACCTGAGGATTCTATCAAGTTCAAGGCTATTGAGGATGTCATTCCTACCAAAGAATCTGCTGAAGAATTCATTCCAGATCATGATGATCGTCGGGCTGGCGCACCTGAAGAAAATGGTGCTGAAGAAAATACTCCTGAAGGGAATGCTGATCAAATTCCTCGAAGACAACCCGCTCATCCTCGTATTGCTAACGAAGTGCAAATTGAGAAGATCATTGATGACATTGAAGCACCAGGTCCTCTCACTCGCTCAAAATCTTCACATTTATTTAACTTTTGTGGGCAATTTGCTTTTATCTCTATCTCAGAGCCCACTAAGGTAGATGAAGCATTTCTGGAGCCTGAGTGGATTCAGGCTATGCAAGAAGAATTACATCGGTTCGAGCTCAACAACGTCTGGGAACTAGTCAAACGTCCAGATCCTCGCAAGCACAACATCATTGGCACAAAATGGATCTACCACAACAAGCAAGATGAAAATGGCCTTGTGGTGAGGAATAAGGCACGGCTTGTAGCTCAAGGCTACACACAGGTTTTGAAGATCCAAAGCATCCTGACAAAGTCTTCAGACTCAACAAGGCCCTATATGGCCTCAAGCAAGCCCCTCGGGCGTGGTATGATACCTTGAAGGAATTCCTCATGAAGAAAGGCTTCAAACCCATTTCACTCGACCCAACTCTTTTCACAAAATCTTATGATGATGAATTGTTTGTGTGCCAAATATACGTGCTGTACTGACCAACGTTATAGTGATGAATTTGCCTATATGATGAGTGAAGAATATCAAATGTCTATGATGGGAGAATTGAAATTCTTTTTAGGTCTTCAAATTCGTCAACAGCGCAACGGCATATTCATATCTCAGGAGAAATACCTCAAAGATGTATTGAGGAAATTCGGCATGCAAGACTACAAAGGGGTCAAAATTCCAATGCCCACAAATGGCCATCTATGCACTGATGAAAACGGTAAAGACTTCGATCAAAAGGTATACCGCTCCATGATTGGCTCTTTATTGTACCTATGTGCATCTAGGCCGGATATTATGCTTAGTGTTTGCATGTGTGCCCGATTTCAAGCTACACCGAAGGAATCACACCATAAGGCCGTGAAGCATATTCTTCGATATCTAGCTCACACACCAACACTTGGATTATGGTATCCCAAGGGCTCTTCGTTTGATCTCATTGGATATTCAGACTCTGACTATGCTAGCGATCACGTGGACCGCAAGTCAACGTCAGGCACATGCCATTTCCTGGGACGATCTTTGGTCTGCTGGTCCTCGAAGAAACAGAACTGCGTATCACTCTCCACTGCAGAAGCTAAGTACATTACTGCTGGTTCTTGCTGTGCTCAATTATTATGGATGAAGCAAACACTCAAGGACTATGGCATCAACATGAAGAATGTGCCTCTCTACTGTGACAATGAGAGTGCTATCAAGATCTCTCGCAACCCAATTTAGCACTCGAAGACAAAGCACATCCAGATTCGTCATCATTTTCTTCGTGATCATGTGTTGAAGGGCGATATCTCCATCAGCCACGCAAGCACTGAAGATCAGCTGGCCGATATCTTCACTAAGCCCTTGGATGAGAAGAGATTTAGCAAGTTGCGGTGTGAGCTAAATATCCTAGAATCTTCGAATGTTCCCTAAAATGGACACTCATCCTAACACTTATGCTGACTTGATGACTTAAATGCGCAACACACGAAGTAACATTTTTCTTCAATCAATGAAGACTAACCTCTAAGTGTGAAGAAATTAACGAAGAAATTGACTCTCAGAGCCCTACGACAATTGTACGTGGTGTCTGAAGTCAGCTTTCTTATACGGTGGGTTACGCCACCACCAAAAGTTGAAAATTTTCAAATTTGAGTTTTTCCCCAGTTTTTGAAATTCCTCGCTTTTTTTAAAATTCTTCAACTTTGCAATGTCTTCACAGTTTCCGTCATTTTTCTTCATTATATATATATATATATATATATATATATGAGTTTATGTCCTCTATAGCATTCACTTATTGCTAATTCTTCAAGTTGACTTTTTCTGCTAAGTGAATGTGATCGGACCCTTCCCCCTCTATGCTAAACTCAACCTAATCTTTTCACAAATTCTTCATGTGCGTTCTAATTTGAAACTCGTTCAAAATCTTCACTGTGTCCTTGACAGCTGATGAAATTGCGAACGGAACTTTAGCTAATCTTATCTGAATTTTCGGCTTTGCCGCTCAAACCGTTCCGCATCCCACGGACAATACTTATCTATTCACCCACGATCCTACAAGATCGCCACCTCACGGTACGTGGGTGACACATGTCAAGCGAATGATAAGGGCCAGGGGCACATTCATCCAAAATCTTCGGGCGTACAGTTTTTCACTCCCACTATAAATACCCCTGCTTCTTCTTCACTTTGTTTTACTCCACTCGATCTCAACTCCCGCTCGAGCTTCCCAAACCCTAGCGCCGCCGCTACTTCATCATCGCCGGTGGGGAAGAGCTTCACTGCCTCGACCTCGTTGCCGTCGTACTCGCACCGGTTGCGGATTTCTTCACTCCGCCGCCGCCATAGCTGTCTTCCTCTGCCGAGTTAGGGCGTGGAAGATCTGAACTAACGAACTTCACATCTACACTTCTTAGTTCGTCGTGTTCTTCATCAAGGGGTAATTAAAAGTTACTTTTACTGCCCTCTTTGATTCATGTATTTTCTTGAAAATCTTCAAAGGTGTTTATTCTTCAAATCTTCACACACTAAACACCTCACATGTTATGTGTTCTTGATTCATTTCTCTAAGTGATGATATTCTTCAAGATTCCTCAATTGTGTGGATTTTCAAATCTGTACAACTCTGGAACCTAAGATTAAGAACGCTTAGTGAAATTCTTCAAGACTCATCTGGTCAAGTTCCTCAAATCTTTTTAAAAAAACCTTCTGAGAACGCATATGACCTCTCCAAATTCCTCGCAACTATACTCTGTTCACAGGTACACATGTCCGCTGCTAAATCACTAGGTTCTCATCAACTTAACTCATTTGCAGAATTCCTCGAAGAAAAGTTGCATACCTCTTCAGAAACTTCAGTTGTTCATATTCCTCAACTGAAGAAAATGGGTGATGGTAAGAAGCCACAAAAGGGAGGAAATAGGCCTGAGGTCAATACTGCGTTTGAAATCCCTGAGGACATTTATGTTGGATACTGCACTCCTGATGAGGCCAAGTTTGGCAAGGAGGACAAGAATCAGCGCAAGGTGCGCATACAACGGATAGAGAGGAGATGGGCACGAGAATGGAGGGAGTACAGGTATGTTACTCCCAAGTATATGAAGAAATTCGTGCTCACTCCATGCTCAAGACCTCCATTGGCACCTGGCCAACTGGCGGATCCACCAGCCTCAAGCGCGGTGAGGACTATGCTGATGAATGGGCAAGGCACCAGGCCAAACTGGCCAAACAAGCAAAGGAAGCAGTGATGAAATTCAATGAAGACTCTGCTGCTGCTGCCACTGCTGAGGCCTCTGCTAGTAAGCCCAGGAAGGTGATGCCTAAGAATCCTGCACATAAGTCAGGTGCTTCTTCTTCAATGCCCTCACGGCCAAGCTCCTCAGCAATGCCCTCAAGGCCAGATTCTTCAATGCCCTCACGGTAAATTCCTCAGTTTGCTCCTCCTCCTCCAAAATCCTCAGCTCCTCCGACAAAGTCTTCAGCTGCTCCTACCAAATCCTCTGCACCTGTGCATCTCGCCACGTGCCAAAGGACAACTGGCATCTCAATTGCCTCAGGAGCATCTGCAAGCTCCACTGTTGCACCAAGTTCTTCAGCTGGTCCCTCTCTGCTGAAGAAAAAGGCCACTGCTGTACGAGGCCTTCGACCAAGTCCTCACAAGAAGCAGGTTGCCTTTCAAGTGCCCTCTGATAACGATGAGGCTGATGATGAAGAACTTGCCGAAATCATCAGAGACAGGCAAGCCAGGGCCGCTAGAGCCAAAGGTAGCAATGTGCCACTATTATTGGATCCAAAGTTGATCCTCGATTTCATTGACTTATGGCACAAAGACCCTAACACACCTTTACCGGAGATGAACCTCACTCCTGGTCAAAGTCATGTTCTGACGCACTTCATTGAGGAAGAGGAGTGGAAATATGAACAAGGTAGAAAATTGAAGAAAGTGCAGTACAAGAAACAACGCTACCTCAAGGACAATGTCCTCACTCTTACCCCTGAACAACTCATTGCTTTGCAAACTGAAATCAAGCAACTGAGTGATGATTTCAATCGGTACTATGCTGATTGGAAGGGAGCAAAGGTTCGGTTCGTCAATTTGACGAAGACATTTACTTCAACTGCCACTGCTCCTGTGCACGTTGAAATTCCTCAGGCTGAAGCATCTGCTCAGCCCATAGAAGAACATGCCAGCACCGCTGATGTCAGTCAGGCTGCTGAAGAAAATGAGAGTACCAGGGCTGATGACTGCATTCCAGCCACTGAAGAAATTGCTAGGGCATCCACTAGTGGTGCGCGTGAAGAAAATGAAGAAGTCAGGGCAACTGCATCAGTTGCGCCTGAAGAAACTGGATCAAGTCCTCTGCACCTCCTGCACCTACACCCACTCTGATCCTTCCATCTGCATTAGATGTGAAGAAGACCAAGGCTGTAGAGCATGCAGCGATGAAAAAGAGGAAGGCATCAGCGTCATCAGATTCTTCAGCTCCGAAGAAAATGAAGCCTCTGACAAGTTCAACTGAAAATCCAATTGATGTCATTCCTGTCTCTTACATGCCATCAAAGGACCTTGTTCCTTTTGGTGAAGATTATGTGATTCCCGAGGAATCCGATGAAGAAACTCCTTCTGCTGCTTCGACAGAGCAGTTGGATGAAGAAATTGAAGTGGATAGAATCCCTTCAACCCCAGTTGTTTCCTCACCTATGCCTTAGTTCACTGCTGAAGAGGCAGGTGTTGAAGAAATGGAAGATGAGGATGTGGACATCGGCTGTACCACACCTGTACTGAATGATGACTTTTGGGAAAGTCAGCACCCCAATTCTCCGTTGTTCACTCCACTCCAAGCAATTCCTCAGTCCCCTGCAGCTACTGAAGTGCAAATGGGATCTGATGAACCTCGTGCAACCCCGTCCGTGCATGAAGAAATTCCAGCCACTAGTGCTGAAGAAAATGTGAACGAAGAATTGATGACCCAGGCTGCAACTGAAGAAGTACCTGAAATTCCTCAGCATGAGGAACCTGAGATTGCGATTCCTGAGGTGGTAATGCAGTTAACTGACACTCCTCAACCCAAGCCAAAGGATCCCTTCTCCAAGAAGCCAAAATTCAAGGCTGATGATTTCTTTGGCGAGTGTGTATTCTTCACTGAATTCAACCCATATGACAATGCTTGTCTTAGAAGGAAGCGTTTCTAGACTGCTAGCCAGGCCAACTTCTATTCCTCAGTACTGTTCGACAAGGACAAAGTCTTCGACCACCAGCACATTCCTCACGTGGACATGGAATCAATGCCTTGCTTCACACCAGTCCTCAGTATGATTCATGATGCAGGTCTGCTTAACTTTTGCACTGACATCGTTGACTGGAATGAGGAGCTAATTCTTCAGTTCTATGCAATGCTGCATATCACTGGTGAAGCAAATGACATCAACACTTGGGTGTTGGACTGGATGACCGAAAACACTCACTACAAGGCACCATCCTCTGAATTGCTTTGTGCCTTGCCACTCAGTCCTCCACCTGAAGGTGCTCGTTGTCTGTACGATGAGCCAGAACTCACTGCTCATTACATGCAAGTGCTCATAAAGCCGCTGAAGCCTGGTCAAGCCCCAAGGACCAAATTCCTTGTGAAGGAATTGTTGTACGTGCCAAGAACCATCTATCGCATTCTAACGAAGACTATCAGTCCAATCAAAGGTCATGACTCATCTGATGAAGAAATTGTGGGGATGATGAAAAATATGCTATTCAACAACATGCAAGGTATGCCCATCAATTATCATGATTTCTTCATGAGGACTCTCACAAATGTTGCACTTTCACCTACGCTCCATGGATCATGAGATTCCTCAGATCAAGGTCTTCACTCAATTACAAGGCTGACACTCTCAACCATGGCAGCTACTTGCCCCCGATTGAAGTCCTCAAGCGGACATATTCTTCAGCTGAAGAAAAGGGCAAGGCACCTGCTGTTATCGATGAAGCCATTCGTCCATTGGATGGTCAGTTCCGCAAAGCTGCATCTTACTCCACCAATGATGACTCTGCCACTCATGATTCTGCTGCCAATGCTCCCAAGTCAAGTCCTCAAGCTACTGCTCCTTGAGTAATGACTAACCATGAGCTGCTTCTAAGTCTTCACCTGAAGGTGGATCGAAACCACAAATGGGTTAAGCGTCAGTTTGACTCTATTCTTCACAACATGACCTCTACACATAATGCGGTGAAGAAACAAAATTACTACCTCCATGAAGTTTTCGATTGCACCTGGGCTATTCTGTCACATCTGTATGGTGAAGAAGATCTGAAGCAAATGGGCTTCAAAGAAGACTTTGACTGGTCTGCTCCTCCGCCGAAGAAGCTCAAGAAGGTCAAGGTTCCTCCCTTGGTCGCCAGTTCATATTCTTCATCCCGCGACACGGACGAGTACGAAGACTTGGACAACACTGCAGCAGGCCCTACATCGACTCAAGACCCCAACAACGCTGGCGCTCCTCCATCTTCATGATATTCTTTAGGGGCGTTAGTCGTCATTTTCAACCCTTTTGGTCATTCGATGACAAAGGGGGAGAAATTTGAGTTAGTCTTCAAGTGGGTCTATCTTATATGGGCGTTTTTTCTAAGTTAGAACTCTCGTTCTTTTGATGACTTTGCTGGATCGAGTTGCAATCTTAAACTCTATGGTGGCCTGATACTTTTGCTGAGTTCTTCTGTATGCTTATTCCTCATTAATGTCAATGCACGCATGCTGAATTACATTAGTCACCATATTTCATCATGCATTTCAAATTCTTCAAATTATAAGTCAAATGCGTGTATGAATTACAAGATATAGGGGGAGATCTCCATGATTATACTTTTCAAGTGTGCATTGCTTCAAAAGCAAATTCCTCACTATGCACATCTTCAGGGGGAGTTCTTCTATATCTTGCAATCAAATTCCTCAATATCAGTATTTACACTTCATATGTTTATCCCCGTTGAAAACTTAACCTATATTGTCATCAATCACCAAAAAGGGGGAGACTGTAAGTGCATCTAGTGCCCCTTAGTGATTTTGGTGTATTGAAGACTTATAGGTTAAGGGACTGACGCGTTTGTGACTGTACACAGGTCTATAAGTCTATGAGGAGTTTGATATTTATAGAGAAAGTTGACCCATAAAAATGAAGTTCTTCAACTGAAGACTTTGTATTTCTGAAGACTTTCTGAAGATTTTGGAAGTGAAGAAATTGGTGTGACCTTGAAGACTTGGTAATCATTCGAGGAACATGAAGCATGAAGACTCTTGTTTTTATAGTTTCATTTTCTCTTTCTTGAGTCATAGGAAACACCGTACTGTTAAAGGGGTCGAGGAAATACTAAGGAAAAATTTCCATGTGATGCTCAACTCAAAATCCTACACCTGCCAATCCCTTCGAGTGAAGCCATTGGAAATCTTACACAGTTCAGTCATATTCTTCAGTGACAGAGGCGAAGCTCTTCTGGTCTCTGAGGAATTTGTTCTGACTGAGGAGTTAGGAATTTGCCAGTGCAGATTACCTACAAAGTGAGGAACATGATAGCCCTGAGGTATTTGAGAGGAAAATATTCCGACCGTTGATGTGTTACGCGCCAGCTGTCCCAAAATATCTACCCACCTAACGGTGCTATCAGACAAGGGCATTTATGTCTTATCATGTCAGGCTGCTGCCTAGGCTATAAATAGCCGCCCCCTACAACCACTAGTTGGTTGGCTGCTCTGAGAGAAATTGACACATGTCATTTGAGAGCAACCCATCCTTCGAGGACTTTGAGCGAAAATCATCAAGTGAGGAAAACCCAAACCCAAACCTACAAAACCCCAAAGTGATTGAGCATCACTGAAGAGATTGATCCTGCATGGATCCGACGCTTGTTTCCTTTGAAGATTGTGCTTCTTCCAGACGGTTAGGCGTCAAGGTCTAGAGCATCCAAGAGGAATTGTGGATCGCCGAGTGACCGAGTTTGTGAAGGTCCGGAAGTCACCTGAAGACTTACCACGAGTGATTGGGCGAGGTCTGTGTGACTTTAGCTCAAGGAGAATACGGTGAGGACTGTGTGTCCGGGACTGGGTGTCCTTGAGTTTAAATACTCAGCCGCTCCAACCAGATCTACAACTGAGACAACAGTTGGAACTGGTCTACCAAATCATGGTCTTCACCGAGCTTACTGGTTCTATTTCCTCAACTCTTTCATTTCCTCATCTCTGTTGTTGTGTGCTTGTTCATATCTGTTTGAAGACTTTGACTGAAGACTTTCTCAATTTCCTCAGTTCAACTTCTTCAGTCTATCCGTCTTCATCTTGTGTTATCCTGTGTTTACGCTTTCTGTACTATCTGCTTGTCTTCATTTCATCATGATGACTATGCGTGTGTTCTGCTATGTTTACTTTTGAGTACTTATTCCGCTGCAAGTAGTTCTTCATTTAGGAATTTCCTCACCAGCAAATTCCTCAGTGAAGAATTCATAAAAATCGCCCCTTCACCCCCCCCCCCTCTATTCGATATAACACACTTTCACACTGAATGTTAGCTGATAGACGTTGTTAATCTCACCTTTTGACGAAGTAGTGTACATTCAATATGCTCTACTTAAGAAGCTTCCTTACCCTGTTCTGCACTCAATCTGCTTAGCTGAGATGGCATGCCAAGGCCGATTAGTTGCTAAAATATCTTGCCATATATTTATTGTGACGTAGATTGCCATGGTCTAGTAGCCAATCTGTTAGGTGAAATAGATCTACACCGTTTTATACTCGATCTTTGTTGCTGCGATGGCCTTCGATAGTTTGATGGCTGTGTGCTCGGCCTCATTGACTGCTGAAACAACCTGCCATAATTTAGCACTCAAATATGTTTGCTGAATTACCTTTACATATATTTCGTTACTTAGATCTGCTCATCCAAATATCTTGCCATAGCTTTAGACATCGACCTAGGTAATTTTTTTCTGGACTTCATGAAAAAGCATATTTGTTTTTCCTGTAATATCTAGTAGAAGAACTAATTTGTATGTCTAACAGATGGACAGGACTTGGATAACTTCTGCTCAAAGATTCTCTGCTGCATATGTTGAGGGGGTTGAAAACTTCATGAACTTTATTAGAGCTGAGTACGGTGGTCCGAAATCAGATATGCTCTGCCTGTGTAGAAGTTGTATGAATTCAGTTACAAGACCCCAGTCAACTATGCAAAATCATCTACACTTGTATGGGATGTCGGTCAAATATACTAGGTGGGTTCATCATGGTGAAACTGTGAACGTCAATGTTATTGACTACGTGGAAGCAGCAGATCATCATCTTGATCTGCCTAATGCTCAGGTGGAAGAGGAGGAGGTGGTGGTGGTTGTCGGTGTCAAAACCGGTGGATCTCAGGTAGGGGGTCCCGATCTGTGCGTCTTAGGCTGATGGTAACAGGAAGCAAGGGACACAATGTTTACCCAGGTTCAGGCCCTCTCGATGGAGGTAAAACCCTACTTCCTGCTTGATTAATATTGAAGATATGAGTAGTACAAGAGTAGATCTACCACGAGATCATAAAGGCTAAACCCTAAGAGCTAGCCTATGATGGTATGATTGTAATTGTGATCGGCCTTCTAAGGACCATCCTCACCGGTTTATATAGACACCGGAGAGCTAGGGTTTACATGGAGTCGGTTACAAGGAAGGAAACATAATATCCGGATCGCCAAGCTTGTCTTCCACGCAAAGGAGAGTCCCATCCGGACACGAGCCGAAGTCTTGAGTCTTGTACCTTGACGCTTCAATAGTCCGGACGATGTATATAGTACGGCTCTCCAGATAACCCTAATCCAGGACTCCCTCAGTAGCCCCTGAGCCAGGCTTCAATGACGATGAGTTCGGCGCGCAGTCTTGTTTTCGACATTGCAAGGCGGGTTCCTCCTCCGAATACTCCAAGGTTATTATCGAACACGTAAGCCGTCTCCGGATCTGCAAAATGATCTTCACATACCACCGTAGAGAGAATGATACTTCAGCTGACAACTTTTAGACGACGTGACATGCCATTACAGCCAGGTCATTATTTGAACCGTTTTTTCACAACCAGCCACAGCGCGCATTGCGAGGCGGTTTCCTTGACACGTCTTGTCAAAGCAGAGATCATGTCCCCTTATCACGGGATTCTCACCAATACGGGTATGGGTAATCCCCCAAGCCATCAAACGTGGCGCTTGGGAAGTAAGCGATTCTCAACAGGCTAGTGGGGAGGCGCACCGCTTTCATCGCCTCTATAAAGGGATAAGAGTTCCCCATTCTTACCCACGCCTTCTTCCTCCTCTGCCCACTCTTGCCTCCCCGAGCTCCAACGCCCTAGTCCAAGCCTTCTCCGCACAGCTAAACATGTCCGGAGCAGGAGGCAAATGGGTGGCTTCCACCGTGAAGGAGAAGAACATCGCAAGTCTTCGGGCGGCTGGATACTTGGCCGCAGACATCACGCACCGGCTACCAGACAGTGGGCAGGCCATTCCAACTCTAGGACCTCGTGTTTCTTGCCCACTTAGTCCGTGGACTGGGGTTTCCACTCCACCCCTTCGTCCGCGGGCTCATGTTCTACTACGGGCTAGATTTTCATGATCTAGCCCCGAACTTCCTCCTCAACATCTCGGTGTTCATCGTCGTGTGCGAGGCTTTCCTCCACATCAAGCCTCATTTCGGCTTGTGGCTCCAAACCTTCTGCGTGAAGCCGAAGATCGTGAGCGGCCAGCAAGCGGAGTGCAGAGGAGCCATAGTGGGCAAAATGCCTAACGTCACCTGGCCTGACGGCTCCTTTGCGGAAACCGTGAAGGGGTGGCAATCGGGGTGGTTCTACATCACCAAGCCATGCGACGTCAACTAGGCGGCGGCCCCCAAGTTCCGATCTGGAACCCCTATGCAGTTCACCTCCTGGGAACAGAAGGGCCTGTTATGGGGCGAATCTACAAAGCTGACCGGA
Organism: Triticum dicoccoides; assembly: GCF_002162155.2. Classification (NCBI taxonomy): domain Eukaryota; kingdom Viridiplantae; phylum Streptophyta; class Magnoliopsida; order Poales; family Poaceae; genus Triticum; species Triticum dicoccoides. The sequence goes on along the minus strand of NC_041387.1, from coordinate 82,896,564 downwards.
CTCATCAACTACATCAAGGGCATGAAGGAAAAGAACATCAAGCTTGTCAACATGATCCAGGTCATGCTCGTTCGCCGGATTCTGCCGTGCCAAAGGCGGGCATTCAATCTGTGGGAGTTCGTCCCGGCCAAACACCGGACACTCCAGAGGCTCTATGGCATGAAGCACAAGAACGCATGGAAGGCGTTGTTCAAGGCCACCGAAGTACCTCCTCTCATAACCGAGGACCGTGGGCTCCACACCGCACGGCACCCTACCCAGGTGAGTTCTCAGGCTGCCACCGGGTTCGGTTCTTCCCAATGTATTCATGGATAATTCCTAAGTGATCGTATATATTGTTCAGGAGTATGTGGAGGCAGTGGAGCGAATTGATTGTCCGGCTCTGCTGCCGGAAAGCCCAGCTAATGATCTTCTGACAAACATGCTGGTCCCAGCGCCCTATAAGGGGCCGGAGAAGAAGGCCGATAAGAAGGCCCCGGGGACCCGAAAGGGTCTCCAACGTAAGGTTGCGCAAGCCTCGTCTGAAGACGACGAGGCGCACTCCTCCCCCGAAGGGGAAGAAGAGGAAGAAGAGGAGGTCACCCTATTCGGAAAGGATGGGGGGGCCAGAGACAGCGGACCAGGGGACCAGGATAGGCCCCCGGTGCAAGGCCGTCATACCCTTGTCGTCTGATGATGACGAGGCAGATTCCTCCCGCGGAAGCGGGGGGAAACAAGAAGAAACTCCACCTCCCCGTACTGGGGGGGAGAAAAAGAGGAAGGCCGCCCCGGTGGGGGAGGCTGGGACGTCCAAGAAGGGAAAGGTGTCCCTTCCGGACTACTCTGCCACCGCCGCCGACAGCGAGGAAGGGTGGCTGCCCAGGCAGAAGCCCCAAGTGCGATCGTAAGTGCCCGCACTCCATCATAATTTTGCTTCATTGTTTTGTTTGTAATGCTGAACTTGCATGCAGTCCGGCCAGGGCCCATCCCAAAGTGTCGTCTTCGGACGGGTCCTTGAGTGAGTCAGCAATGAACTCACTCCCGACGGCCACGTCTCCTCGGCCTGCGGACGACACGGAGGTGTTGTCCCAAAGGCTCCCAGAGATGGGGGAGGTGGCCCTGGAGGCGCCTCAAGGCAGCGTCCCAGACATCGAACTCGCGGGGTTCAAGATCCCCGCGGATCATGTTGACGAGAGCCACGATAAGCCGGGCTCTCAGCCGAACACTATTCCAGAGCCTTCAGTGGTTCCGGACTTAGGCGGGCAGCCCCTCGTGAGGGAGGGAGGGCCGTCTGTATCAAGGACTTCCGTTGCGCCCGAGGCGCCGGATTGTCTGCTGGAAGCGCTTCGCGGTGCTTCCCTAGATGAAGAGCACCGTACTCTTATGAGTGCGGTGATTCAGAAGGTTTCGTCCGCCAAGAGCGGACTAACCGAAGCCTGCACCAGCCTCCTGACAGGCTTTGAGGTAAGTAAAAATGTGTGAAATTACCACCCGATAGGTAGTAGCCCCTGATACTCTGTTTGGTGTTCGGAAGGAAAAACCAAATGGAGGGTCAATTATAATCCGAAGGAGTCTAACAATAAGTTTGAATGTAAATAAATAGGCTGTGCTGCTGGCCGCTGCTGCTCGCACGGTCGAAATCACCGACCTAACGCAGGACTTGGAGAGGGCACAGGGAGAGCTCGGCCTCACGAGGAGGCAGCTCGAGGAGAGCAAAGGTGAATGATTCCCCTCTCTCATATAATAAATGGTAAATAAAATTTGATTATGCTAACGACGAAGCGTCATGATTTGGTAACAGAGGCCACCACCGAAGTGGCATCTCTCAAGAAGGCGTTGTCTGAGGCCGAACACAAAGCGGCCTCGGAACGCAAGGAGCGCAAAAAGCAAGAAGCCCGAGTGGGCGAAGTACAAGAAGAGCTCCAGGAGTTCGGCAAGAAGCTCGAGTCTGTGGAGCATGAGCTTAAAGCAAAAGAGGTCGAGCTTGCGAAGGCCCTTACAAATATAAAAGACGCCAAGGCCAAAGCCGAGAGGGCACAACAGGAGATCCAGGAGGCCAAAAAGATAACGGCGGGTAAGAAATTCTTTATGCAAAGCAAACATGTGGAGGAGGCATTTCTTTTACTTACCCGAGTCCGGAGCTCTCCAGGGGCATTCGCAGATCTGCCACGCAGCGTATCAGATGTCGCGGAGTTCTACTGTGCCCAGGAGGGGAGCTCAACGGAGAAGTTGTTCTGGTCCCAGTATGCTGGGGCCGAACATTCAATGCCTCTGAGTGACCAACTGAAGCAGTTGGTCGAACTCCACAAGGCGGCCGAAGTGGCTATGAAGGATGTCATAGTCCGGATGTGGCCTGATAAGACCCTGCCCACCAACTACTTCGGCCTGATCAAGCGGATGGTGAATGCCTGTCCGCGCCTGGAAGTCATCATGCGATCCGTTTGCATTGAGGGTGCCCGCCGGGCCCTTCCCTGTGCGAAGGTGCATTGGGGCAAGCTGGATGCGGAGAAGCTGGTGAAGGACGGGCTGCCAGAAGGCAAGCCGCATCGCATTCCTGAAAAGTATTATGATGGCGTAAGGGTGCTTGCCTCGTGGTCGATGAATGTACCAAGAACATAATTTTTGAATGAATTCGCTTCTATCATGTTTGTAATTTAAAGACGAAGTTACTTGCGCTATGTAGCACTTTTGTCATTTAAAATATTACCATATGTGTGGTTGTTTATCAAATTCTGAAAGTAGGCCAATCGTCGGCTTCCGCCCCCATGTAACTAGTACTGGGGTGTTCGTGGAAAACTCGGACACTCTTTATCCAAATGTTTGGTCCCTTAAGGAGGTGTCCAGCGGAGCGAACAAGGCAATCGGACTATGTGGTTTTATAACTTTCACTTAGCCATAGAAGTCTACAATTTTAAATTTCGGCGAAGCCCCTAGAATCCGGAAGGCCGAATTGGGGCGCTATACACGCCTATATCGGACAAAGCCGAATTATCGCCTAAAGCGGAAAAATCTTTTAAGGATTTTAAGGCACAATCGCAGTAGTTCTCCCTGCGCTGCCTTAGCCGAATTAACGGAACATAAGGCACCAAAACAAGGGAGCCGGGCTATCCCAACTGTAGACCCAAGACATGATTCGGAGCTGATGCATATAATGCTATAAGTTCGGGGTGCCGCACTATTGAAAGTGTTCGGACTTGTCTTACCATATTATGGGGCGCCGTAAGAAGCCCCTGGCAGACTGAACGTACCAAAGTGTATGGATGCAAAATCAAATAGACATTTGTAAAAAAATGCTCAAATAATAATAATAAGCTGACGCTGTATATTATCTCCCATTGATGAATAATATGTTTAGGCGTATGTTTACAGTGAACGGATTAAGCGGAGATAAATACGATTATTTAACATATCGTATCCAGGGGCAGGCTACGTACAGATAGATAAAGCAGGAACAACGATCGTAAATAGATTCCACCTGGGTGTTTCCTGCTGTGCCCAAAGCCTGTTGCCTCCTGGGTTTCCTCTCCTATGTAAGTCCGACAATCCGGCTCTTCTGGAGAAGCTGCACTAAAGCAATGTCCTTAAGGGTAAAATGAAAGGGTTACGAAGCGATGCCGTACTGTTGACTGAGCTACTGCTACGCCTCCGCCTGTGCCCATGGTATTTTGAGTGCGTAATTGTGTACGCGTGGCACGAATGCTGCTTTGATGGGATTTGAGCGGAGGCCGGACTGCTAGTCATGCTCTTGGCGTGCCTGCTGATCTTGTTGCGGGGTGTTCCGCCCTCGCTTGGCGGAGCTTGAGGTTGTCGTCGCCGGATTGGTGGTTTGCCGGAGGAGGCCGCATTATACTTCGGCCGCAAGGGCTGCAGTGTGCTCTTCTGTACGGAGAGAGTGGTCCATATTTCCGTTGACTGTTATGACCCCGCGCGGGCCTGGCATCTTGAGCTTGAGGTATGCATAGTGTGGTACCGCATTGAATCTAGCGAATGCGGTTCGTCCGAGCAGTGTGTGGTAACCACTGCGGAAAGGGACGATATCAAAGATTAGCAATTCGCTTCGGAAGTTATCTGGAGATCCGAAGACCACTTCCAATGTTATAGAGCCCGTACAGCGGGCCTCTACTCCAAGAATGACACCTTTAAAGGTGGTTTTGGTGGGCTTAATCCTTGAAGGATCGATGCCCATTTTGCGCACTGTGTCCTGATAAAGCAGGTTCAGGCTGCTGCCTCTGTCCATAAGGACTCTTGTGAGGTGAAATCCGTCTATGATTGGGTCTAGAACCAACGCGGCTGAGCCGCCGTGACAGATGCTAGTAGGATGATCCCTACGATCAAAGGTGATCGGACAAGCTGACCATGGGTTGAATTTGGGGACGACTGGCTCCATCGCGTAAACGTCCCGTAGTGCTCGCTTCCGTTCCCGCTTTGGGATGTGGGTGGCGTAGATAATGTTGACCATTTTCACCTGGGAGGGAAACTTCTTCTGTCCCCCCATGTTCGGACGTCGGGGCTCCTCATCATCGTCGTTGTGCAGCCCCTTGTCCTTGTTTTCGGTGTTTATTTTGCCGGCTTGTTTAAATACCCAGCAGTCTCTGTTGGTGTGGTTGGCTAGCTTGTCCAGGGTGCCATGAATTTGGCACGAGCGCTCCAGTATACGGTCTAGACTTGACGGTCCCTGATTGTTGCATTTGAATGGCTTCTTCCGTTGACCGGATTTGGATCCGCTGAATCCGGCATTGACCGTCGTGTCTTCGGTGCTGTCGCCGTTGTTTTGTCGCTTGTGTCTGTTGCGCCGTAGCTTGCCATTGTTGTCACGGACGTCTAACGTGCCAGAATGTGGCGTAGTGCTGCTGCGAGCCAACCAACTGTCTTCGCCCACGCAAAAGCGGGTCATTAGTGTCGTGAGAGCTGCCATAGTTTTGGGTTTCTCCTGGCCGAGGTGTTGGGCGAGCCACTCATCACGGATATTATGCTTGAAGGCCTAAAGGGCTTCGGCGTCCGGACAGTTGACTATTTGGTTCTTTTTAGTTAGGAACTGAGTCCACAATTTCCTGGCTGATTCTCCAGGCTGTTGAGTAATGTGGCTCAAGTCATCGGCATCCGGAAGTCGCACATATGTGCCTTGGAAGTTGTCAAGAAATGCGTCTTCCAGGTTTTCCCAACTACCAATGGAATTTGCGGGCAGGCTGTTTAGCCAGTGCCGAGCGAGTCCTTTGAGCTTAAGGGGAAGATATTTGATGGCATGTAGATCGTCTCCGCGGGCCATGTGAATGTGGAGAAGGAAATCTTCGATCCATACCGCGGGGTCTGTTGTGCCATCATATGATTCGATGTTTACGGGTTTGAACCATTCTGGGAATTCATGATCCATCACTTCATCGGTGAAGCAGAGGGGGTGTGCGGCGCCTCTGTGCCGGGCTATGTCGCGACGCAGTCCGGCTGCGTCTGACTGGTTATATTCGGCCCGGCCGGATTTGCTGGTAGTGTATCCAGTATGACGGTCATCGTCATGTGATGCGGTGCGCCCCCGTGATCCGTAGATCGATCTTGGTTGTCCTGCGGCGTTATCCAATTTATCACGCAGGTCCTGAGTATTGCCCCGGGCCGTGGTAAACCGGCACGGGGGTGGGGGCTGGTATTCGGGCTGATATGCCGATTTATCCCGACCTCGAGGCGGCCGGTCAGCCGTGTGGCGCTCGAGTCCATATTCCTCAGCTGCCAGGACTTCTGTCCATCTATCTGTGAGCAGATCTTGATCAGCTTGAAGCTGCTGCTACTTCTTCTTCAGGCTTCTCGCAGTGGAAATAAGCCGGCGCTTGAAGTGCTCCTGCTCTGCAGGGTCTTCGGGTATGCCGAACTCATCATCGCCGAGGCTAATCTCGTCTTCGGAGAGGGGCATGTAGTTGTCCTCCTCTGGATACCTGTCCGTCGCCTGTTCATCTGGGCTGTCATGCCCATCTTCCTGTTCGGCCTGCTCGAAGGCGGGTTGTTCGGGGTTGTATTCATCCTCGGCACTGTCCGGATTGTCTTCGTCTCCGGTGCCGGTAGTGCCTTGGCGGGGCTTGGAGCGGCGCGGGCGACGCCCATGCTTTGCTTTCTTCTTGGAGGGGTTATCCTCCGTTGCCTCATCGCCATTGGTTTCTTTCAGAGTGTCCACCATGTATATATCATATGAAGAGGTGGTTGTCCACCGTCCTGTGAGCGGTGGCTCATGTACGTCTCCTGCATCGTCGTCCATACCGTCGATGTCTTTGAATTCGAAGTCGAGCACGTTGGTTAAATCATCGATCGTGGCGACAAAGTGGGTGGTGGGTGGGCAGCGAATTCCTACGTCGCCTGCTTCCCACTCAAGCCGAACATAGTTCGGCCCAGAGCCTCTTGATAAAGAGAGAGACTTTAATGAGTTCAGCATGTCGCCAAAAGGCGAGTGCTGAAAGATGTCCGTAGCAGTAAACTCCATTACCGGAGCCCAACCTGGCTCGGCTGGCTCGAGAGTGTGCGGACGTGAGCCAACAACCGGATATGAGTCCGGGGGGCCAGGGTTACAGGCCTCCACAGAGATGTGACGTGTGTTCGGCTCCACCGCCGATGAGCGTGCGGCCTGCGGGGCAGGGTCCATCCCTCCGTCCTCGGGCAATGCAACCTGTTCCGGATTTAGATCCGGGGCTATTGTAGGGATGATGTTCCAAGCATTGTCCGACAGTAGGTCTAGGTCGTGCTCGTCGTGATTGTCCGGCGCTCCTGGCACAGGGCCGAATCCGTCGAAGATCAAGTCTCCGCGAATATCCGCCGTGTAGCTCAAGTTTCCAAACCTGATTTGGTGGCCAGGGGCGTAGCTGTCGATCTGCTCCAGATGACCAAGCGAATTGGCCGACAGTGTGAAGCCGCCGAACACAAAGATCTGTCCAGGGAGAAAATTCTCACCCTGGACTGTGTTGTTGATGATTGAAGACGCCATCAAGCCTTGAAGCGACGACACAGAGGAACTCTCAATGAAAGCACCAATGTCGGTGGCAAAACCGGCGGATCTCGGGTAGGGGGTCCCGATCTGTGTGTCTTAGGCTGATGGTAACAGGAAGCAAGGGACACAATGTTTACCCAGGTTCGGGCCCTCTTGATGGAGGTAAAACCCTACTTCCTGCTTGATTAATATTGAAGATATGAGTAGTACAAGAGTAGATCTACCACGAGATTGTAAAGGCTAAACCCTAAGAGCTAGCCTATGATGGTATGATTGTAATTGTGATCGGCCTTCTAAGGACCATCCTCTCTGGTTTATATAGACACCGGAGAGCTAGGAGTTTACATGGAGTCGGTTACAAGGAAGGAAGCATAATATCCGGATCTCCAAGCTTGTCTTCCACGCAAAGGAGAGTCCCATCCAGACACGAGCCGGAGTCTTGAGTCTTGTATCTTGACGATTCAATAGTCTGGACGATGTATATAGTCCGGCTCTCCGGATACCCCTAATCCAGGACTCCCTCAATGGTGGCGGAGCCAATGAGTTTGACCAACATTGAAACAATGCTACGAAATGCTCATGCATTCCGTGAACTTTCACCTGCAGAAGAAAAACGGTGGGCCCGCATGTTGGAACAATGCAACGTGGCTGTCACCCCAGGAAATAAGTTGTCAGTATTCTCAGCTATGGTCACCTTTCTTTAGGTGAAGACATCTAAGCGGATGACCAACAAATCATTCGATGCGATGTTGGCTGCTTTCCGCAAATCTTTCCCAGATGTGTCTGAGCTGCGACACACCTACAGTAAAATGAAGAATTTCCTTCATGCAGTTGGAATTGGATATGATATGGTCCATGTTTGTAAGAATAATTGTGTTCTGTTCCGGAAGGATTATGCCAACTGAAGTGAATGCCCGAGATGCAAATCATCAAGATGGAAAGATGGCGATGCTGTGAAGAGGATTCCTCATAATGTTCTGAGACATTTTCCGATTATACCAAGATTGCAGAGGTTGTTTCATGATGCTGAAACAAGAGAGGATGTACTGTGGCATTCTAGGAACCAGGAGTACAGAGATCATAATGTAATGAGACATCCATCTCATGGTAGTGAGTGGAAAAACTTCAATCATAAACACAAAAAGTTTGCTGCTGACCCGAGAAACATTAGACTTGGCTTAGCTTCAGATGGATTTAACCCATTTGGCCACCAGAGCGCCACATATAGCATGTGGCCAGTGCTTGTTATCCCTTACAACATGCCTCCAAATGTCTCCACCAAAGAATCAAACTACATGATGGCCTTGCTCATCCCAGGTCCAAAAAGTCCTGGAAAGGATTTTGATTTGTTCATGGAGCCTCTTGCGGAGGAACTTCAACAGCTATGGAGGGGTGTTCTCACTCGAGACCTATATAGCAGCCCACCAGCTGATTTCTTTCTGCGTGCTGTTATAATTTGGTGCATCCATGATTATTCGGCTTTGGGCACTATGTTAGGGCGAACGACACATGGTTACAATGCATGTGTTCGCTGTGATAGGAATCCGCTGTCATATGCAATACTTAGCAACATCTGTTACATTGGACACCATTGTTTCCTTGCCAAGGAAAAGCCACATCCTAGAAAATACCGAAGACATGTGTTCAATGCAAAGCATGAAAACCGTGATGTGCCAAAGAGGCTCACCGCCGATGAGTTACAAGTGGAATTAGAGAAGGTCAAGCATATTACACCAGGAAACCATCCTGGTAATGGTAGAGGTAAAAGGGAGCATGGCAGCGCAGAAGAGAGATTATTGTTTACCCACAGGTCCGCTTTGTGGGACTTGGAGAATTGGAAAGATTTGGATTTGCGGCATAATCTTGATGTGATGCACATCGAGAAAAATATATGTGACAGCATTATCGGCACACTTCTTAATATTGAAGGCAAGACGAAAGATACCTTAAAATCTAGGATTGATTTGACACACCTGGGTATCAGACAGGATTTGCATGTGCAAGATGAAGGTAAACCACGGGATATGGCACCAGCTGTGTACGTCTTGGACAAGGTAAAAAGAAAAGAATTCTGCGAGGTCCTGTCACGTGTGGGATTGCCACATGGATTTGCTTCCAACCCTGAAAGGAGAGTCAGTGCAGATGGAAACAAGGTACAAGGGTTGAAAACTCATGACTGCCACGTCCTACTTCAAAGGGTTTTACCTGTTATCCTTAGAGGATTGGGCCGCCCTGACTTATACAGAGCAGTTGCAGAGTTGGAACAATTCTTCAGGGAACTCTGGAGTAGAAATATCAGGATAGATGCTTTGGAGAGTCTTAGAGACAAGATACCAAGTATCCTATGTGACCTTGAAAAGATATATCCTCCAGCCTTCTTTGATATGATGGTGCATTTGATTGTTCATCTACCTGATGAGGCACTACTTAGAGGTCCAGTACAGTATGGCTGGATGTACCCTATTGAAAGGCGGCTAGGCACTTTCAAAGGCTATGTTAGGAACAGAGCTAGACCCGAGGGTTCCATTGCAGAGGCCTACATTGCTACAGAAGTGTTGACATTCTGCTCAAAATACATTGAAACAGCTGATCAGCTTAGCAAAGAGGTGGGTGAAGACAATCCCAGGATCAATGTTTTCGATTATTCTATTCAAGTTACAGGGAAGAGTCGACAAGAGGGCAAACCTAAAGATTTGGACAAAATGGTTTGGTATGTGTTGAATAACTGTCTGAGATACTACCTTATATCAAGTAAGTGCTAAGTACTGCAGCTTATACATCGTAATCTACTAAACTTGCAGCACATTCTTATATATTTAGATGTTTGACGCGATCACTATGTTGTGTAGCATCTACAAAAAGGAGTTGCTACCGCAAAATCCAAGAAACATTGACAAACTGGTTATGGCAGGATTTGCGAAATGGTTCAAGAGCCACGTAAGCTTTTTGAATTGCACTATCAGTTTTTTTAATATATTGAGTACATAAGATGATCAGTTTGTCTATTTTCTAACCATAGGTTAAGAAGATGTGGGAGGATGGGCAGGCAGTTGATGATGCCCTTTACTCACTAGCAATGGGTCCTGATACTCGGGTAAGACATTATGAATCTTGCGTTGTTGGAGATGTGCTCTACAACACCCTTACACGAGAAGAAGGCAGGAAGACACAAAACAGTGCCATCATGAGCACGGATACGTATGACAAAGAGACAACTGAAATGTATGCTAACATAACAGACATTGTTCAGTTGCAGTATATCTCCAGTTTCGAGGATCATTGGTGTGTGGTTCTGTTGTGTTGTCGTTGGTATAACCTATTTTCCAGGATCGCAAAACCCAGAGCTGATGATTATTTCAAATCCATCAATGTCAAGGCGGCATGCCAGAACAACGGGCCTTTTATTTTGGCAAATCAAGCAACACAGATATTTTTCTTGGAAGACACATTTGCACGTAGTGATGACTGGAGAGTATTGCAAAGGTTTGAGCATAGGAATTTGTTTAATGAAGTTGCACAACAAGATGATGCTTAGACTGCTCCTGATGTACAAGATAACACAGATGTTCCTAATATCTTTGAGAACCATCACGTCAATGGCACCGGCAAAAAGATTGCCTGTCGTGTTGTGGACATACAAGAGTTGATCAAGAAGAAGCCAACGTTCGAGGACGTTGAGGACGAAGAAGAAGATGACACCATGGGGATTTACGATTCAGATTGATACACATGGCGAAGATGTTGACGCTGCTGCTGCGGATGATGATTACCTTGCTTTTGTCGTATTTGCCTGTCCAAAGACGTTTTTTTATCTAGTATGTGAAATTGTGTTTGCTATGACAACTGAAACCTAATGAACATGTTGTTTAGTATTTTGCTGTGAAAACATCACTTGTTATGTATGCTGATTTGTGTTTGGTGATTGTATGACGACTAAAACATGATGACGTTGTTGTTTAGTTGTACTCATATTTGGCTGTGAAACTTGAATTTGATGACATAATTTGTTGTTGGACTACAATTTGCTCGACGTCTTCGAATGAGAACAAAGCTGACCCGACAGGGCTCTGCTAATTTATTTATTTATTACTAAAAAAGGCCTCTGCTCTTTATTTATTTATGAGCAAAAGGGTATACCCCCTGATTTTCGTTAATAGAAATCATTAGATGTTCACAACACTACGCCCAGCCTGCTACACAAGTTTCATTCATTACTAGTTTCAGCAAAGTGCTCATGTCATAGCTAGTTAATACATCACGAGTGTTACATACATTTCAAATAAAGAGACAATCATCCTACAGAGCACATCGATTTTGCCCATTATCTTCACAACCTCTTTCATCTCCTCATTGCTGTCAAGGTCGTTCAGCAGCTGTTGCTTGGCCATGATCAGAGGAACTGCATCTTTAACCTTCTGCTCTGCATCTTCCTCTTCTGTCGTTCCTTCAGTTACTTGTCCAAAATCCCAACCTGCTGGTATTGGGATTCCTTGGCTAACCAAATAATCAGCGTAGTTGCGTTCCCCCACATCAGCAACTTCCCAGAAATACAAATCACACGAATCTTCCCTTTTCTACACGAATCAAATTGGCAGATCATCAACCAAACTATTAAAAAAATCAGCAACTGAAAGCAGCAGAACAACACTTAAACATATTATTACCCCATGATTCGGGCATTTGTAGAAGACTCGACTAGGGTTGAGGATTGTCATTGAGACGCGACGGATGACTCTGCGTGATTTGCAGCAGCGGCACCACACCAACGACAGCGGGTTGCGATGAGCAATCGGCTGTGGTGCGCGTGCGGGCAGGGGTGTGATGAGACCCATAGGCGATGGTACGGGTGGCGACTTGGCGCATATCTGGTTGTTGCTTGCTGAAGAGCAGGTGGACGAGCAGCCAGCGGACATGGTTACTGCGGCTAGAGCTTCTGATGCTAGGCAGAGTAAGTAGAGAAGAGGAGAAGTGAACATTGTATATGTCAGTTTCATTACTTGCACCATATATAGTCATAGTCTAGGTTTGGATTTGAACTAGCTACAGGTGCACGTCTCTCTTTTTTCTAAAACTCAGCAACGTCTCTTTACTGGTACACTAGCTTGTTCTGTACGCCTTCTCAAGTCTTTGATTTTCTTTCCCTTTTTTGCGAGGAATGAAGGAGGACAAAATTGAGAGTTCCTGGGCTCGAACCCAAGACCTTTCGGTTGAAAACCAAGGTGCTAGTCACTTATGGGGAGAACGTTTCCTGGGAGGAGGACGGCAGATGAACGCATTTTCCTCGCAGTTTTAGTTGCAACACAAGATCGAACGGTCGTAGTTTCAGGAATGTTATCAGGCGAACGAGCCCAGTTTTTCTTTTCTTCCTATATATAAAAAAGTATGCTACTTGGTGTCGGCTTAGTCAACAAACGATTGTGCCAACCTTGACCATTGGATTGACATTCAATGTCTATCGTGTTTCTTCAGTCTCTTCTTCCTCGAGCCGCCAAAGCCAAACCAGCGCTGGCGGGACCGCCTGCTCCCGCCTCCCATGGTTGGTTGTGCTGCCGCGCACGCATCGTGGCCACATCGCACCCTAAACCTCTGTGCATCTTCCCCGGCTCCTGTTCGTTCCCGTCCAAGGCCTCACCATCGTACTCCGCCTTGGTTCGCTCGCCACGGCGCCGCCCTCCGGTGTTGTCAACATGGTCAACAACCGAGAGGAATAAGGAGATGGATGTACATGGTGAGGATGATAGTAGGGACCCAGCAACGCGCGCTGTAATTTTGTTTTTTCGAGACGGAGAAGGGTATCAACTGGGTTGTGCGGGACCTATGGCCCGTCTAGTCCAGGCTTTTATTTCATATGTTTAGCACATGATCAGCCCAGATTGTTTTTTTCCTTTCTGAAAATGGATAGCCAACTATTTTGTTTTTTGCAGAGTAACCAACGAAGGCCTACTTGCTTTTCTACCCCCTGCTGGGCCGGAAATCTTTCAAGACGAGGAGGGATGCATTTTGCCAAGAAAATGGGCTATAAGTAATAAGAAATGGGCTATAAGTAATAATAAATGGGCTGTAAAATGAAAAAATACAACAAACAAGCAATTAGTTCCAAATACTTTTTTCTTTCGGATTTTGATATTTTAAATTTCATTGTTTTTGTGCGGGTAAAATTTCATTGAAGTTAAATTAAGGTATATTTAGATTTAAAATTAATTTGAATCTGGCTAGAAATTTTGGGCTATATGTTGTTTGGGACAGATTTGGAGGCTGACTTGTGGGTCTACTAGATTGACGTGTACGAAAGGCTTTGTCAACTTAGTCCACAAACGATTCTAGCAGCAGTTACCGTTGGATGTTAATCCAACGGCCGTGCTGCTTCTTCAATATCTGATCTTCTTGCTCCGGCCGCCCAAACCAGCGCCAGTGTGACTGCCTGCTCCCGCCTCCCATGGCCGGCTGTGCTGCCGCACAGGCCGCACCGCCCCATCCTACTTCATTGTTGGCCAGGCCATTCCTCCACTCACCCACGCCTTCTGTTATTTTCCGGCAACGGCAGCCGGACCAGTGAACCCTTGTACTCCCCACCGTGTGGGCAACCATTGTCGAGTCTTCCCTAGCTCCATGTCGTCCCTTCCTAGGCCTCGCCGTCGTCCACCGCCATGGTGCCCTTGGCGCGGCCTGGTCAACATGGTCAACAAACTACATCCATCGGACGTGGACTTTACGTGGAGAGGCTGACAGCTGGGTCCACGGCCGCACACAAGAAAATGCCTCCTTATTACGCGCAAAATAATGATTCCTCCACCTGACAGCTGGGACCCACCGGAAGGGCCTCTGTATTTCGTGAAAAAAACATTTCCCCCGCTGACAGGTCGGACCCACTAGCTATATCTTCGCACGCAAGGAAGTGCCTCCTTATTACGCATAAAAAATGAATACCCCCTGCTAGCTGGGACCCACTATAGTGGGAGGCTGACTTGTGGGCCAACTAAGTTGACGGGGACGGAGGGCTTTGTCAACTTAGTCAATATTAATGATTCTAGCTCCAGTGACCGTACGATGTCCATCCAACGGCCGTAGTGCTTCTTCAACATCTGGTCTTCTTGCTCCAGCCGCCCAAACCAGCGCCGGTCGTTCCGCGTGCTCCTGCCTCCCGTGGCCGGTTGTGATGCCACGGAGGCCTCACCGCTCCCTACTACTACCACCGCTGGCCAGGCCATCCCTCTACTCACCCACACCCCCTGCTATTCTGCGGCGACAGCCTCACACCGCAGCCGAACCAGTGAACCCTCCTACTCCTCTCCGCGCTGGCTTCCGCTGCCGCGTCTTCCCCGGCTCCGTGTTGTCCCCTTCCTAGGCCTCGCCATCTTCCACCGCCCTGGTGCTCTCGGCGCGGCGTGGTCAACATGGTCAAGGAACGACTTCCATCGGAAGAGTACTATACGTGGAGAGACTGACAGCTGGGTCCACGACGGCCGCAAGGAAGTGCCTCCTTATTACACGCAAAATAGTTATTTCTCCACCTGACAGCAGGGACCCACCAGACGGGCCACCGTATTTCACGAAAAAAATGTTTCCCCCATGACTGCTGGGACCCACCTGCTACATCTTCGCACGCAAGGAAGTGCGTCCGGGAAAAAAAATGATTCGCCCCCCTGACAGCTGGGACCCACCAGCTACATCTTCGCACGCAAGGAAGTGCCTGACAGTCGGGACCCACCTGGTCGAAGCATACGTAGCGTTGTCATTTTGGTCACGAACGTGTACGTATATACTGGTCGATGTAGAGGCGTGCACGTGTCGTAGTAGAGGCGCGCACGTAGCATGTCCACGTACGTACGACGGCCAGGGTGCAAGAAAGTAAATACGGCCACGTACGTACATATGGGCGGGGTCTCGAACGCCTACTCGCGCATACGTACGGCCAGGGCTCGTGTACATGGCTGGGTTGGAACGGAGAAACTACGTCATCGTCGTGTTCATGGGGACCCAACCGGCTGGGTCGGAACAGAATGCATCGTCATGTTCATCGGGAGGGCTTGGATGGAACAGGCGATGGAAACAAGGCCTGGTGTACCATAGAATGGAGGAAACGGCCTTGTGTTCGACCGACCATGTTCGAAACGGGATCCTGTTCATTGGGAGGGGTCTGGCGTACCGCAAAACGTAGGAAACGGACTTGTGTTGGACCTCCTATGGTCGAAACGGGGTCCTGTTGATCGGGAGGGGTGTGGCGTACCGCAAAACGGTGGAAACGGACTTGTGCTGGAGCGCTACGGTCAAAACGGGGGTCCTGTTCATCGGGAGGGGTGTGGCGTACCGCAAAACAGGACTCCATGGGATACTGTTCATCTCCACCGTCGACCTCCTCCAGCCTCCACGGGCTACTGTTCATCCACCGTCGACCTCCTCCAGCCTCCACCTGCGACTGTTCATCCACGGGCTCCTATTCATCCAGCCTCCACCGTGTGCTCCTCCACCGGCTACTGTTCAACCACCCCTTTCCACGGGCTCCTGTTAAACCACCCCTCCACGGGCTACTGTTCATCCACCCCTCCACCGTCTACTGTTCATCTAGCCCTCCATGGGATCTACATGATAGATTGTAAAGACAATTTTAGACTAAGTTCATGACAATTAAGTTCATCTAATCAAATTATTTAATGAATTTCCACTCTGATATGACCATATGTAAAACAACAATGCATGTTGCTTATACGGTAGCTGACGCTGTTGTAGTTGAAGAAGACAAGGATGATACGGCCGCTGTGACAGTTCATGTCGACGGTGTACATGTTGCAAGGGTTTTGCTTAAGTCTTGGCCGAAGTACCAAGGAGTGCTTTCATATTTGCATGCATCGGGCAATCAAAAAGGTGGCATGCATGCCAGTAGGTCCAGCCAAAAATCAATTAGATGCTACCATGTTTTGTACCACGTACATGTGCATGAGTCTGTTTCAGATTTAAAAGGAATACATCACGTTGGTTATTTCTTTGGGAGACTATGGCCACCGGACCAATCAAGCATTGGACCCAGCAAGAAGTTTCTCACGTTGAAGCGATGGTGTTTAAAGGAATCAGGATGGGGGCCACCAGCTAGCAAAATCAAATTAACTAGCGTTCTTCAAGTAGGAGATATAAACTTTATTTTTAGCAGGTGTTTTTGGTGCATGCCGAGATGTAAAAGGCAATTTAGTTTAAACCAAGTAAGTGTCCAGAATTCTTGGGAAAGCTCGTGTGCGTTAATCCTTGTTAGTTGGGTCAGCTATACTAGTAGTACTAGTATACATAGGCATAGTACGGCCATGTAAAAGCATGTTATATTTTTATGAATAGACATGATGTGTTTTTAGGCTAAATACCCGTATCGAGTTTTGGGGGAAGCTGTCTAAAAATCCCTAAGTTTTGGAGGAAGCTTTAGAAAAACTCTATGTTGGGATTTCTATGTGAGAAAACTGTTTTGCGTGTGACTACCGTCGTCGAGATTGGTTTTCTCGTGCTGAGCCGCAAGGTTCAAACCCTTTATTTCGTGTACATCGCGTGCGTGGGCGAGAGGTTGGTACTATTGGTGGTGGAGTGTCGTGAAAGATCGGGCCGTAACAACAGATCGGATCTCGCCTACGAGGTTCGGTTTATATCAGGTGGTATTCAGAGCATCAGGTTGTTCACGACACTATGGAGAAGATGGAAAGTGCATCGTTATTCAGTAAGTGAAGCTATGGATTTCAGTTGGAGGAGGAAGGCTGTTGGACTGGGCTTTTTCACGGCAGCGTGGTGGTGAGAGAAAGATCATGTGCCATGACCATCGATCACATGAATTTGATCAACGCTGCAAGCATCAAGATGGTGGAGAAGTTGGATCTACCGATGCCACCACGAGCATGATCGTACTTGTTTCATTGGGGTCATGAAGAGCTCACCGTGACGCACCAAATCAAGGTATCGTTTTTGTTGGGAAATTATTTTTGCGAGGTTTTATGCGACGTGATTTCGACACCTATGATTTCATGTCACTTGTTATTGGGCGGGCCATGGTATAAAGAGCATGATGTTACGTATGATTGCAAAACACATAGATATACTGTCAAGAAGGGTAAGAAGTGTAGCCTCGTGCCAATGGGTGAGGAACGCTATATTTCTTGGAGGAAAGAACATCTTGAGAAGATAAAAGAGCAGGAAGAAGAAGAGAATAAGGTCGAAGTTGCTAAAATTTTTGCGGTTCTTATTCAATCAAGTGAGGAAGAGGTCACCTCAAAACCGAGGACGGTTTTGCTTCAAGGGGGAGAGAATGATATGACCATATGTAAAACAACAATTCCTGCTGCTTATATGGCGGCTGACGCTGTTGTAGTTGAAGAAAAGAAGACAAGGATGATATGACCGCTGTGACAGTTCATGTCGACGGTGTACATGTTGCAAGGGTTTTGCTTAAGTCTTGGCCGAAGTACCAAGAAGTGCTTTCATTTTTGCATGCATCGGGCAATCAAACAGGTGGCATGCATGCCATTAGGTCGAGCGAAAAATCAATTAGATGCTACCATGTTTTGTACCACGTACATGTGCATGAGTCTGTTTCAGAAAAAGGAGTACATCACGTTGGTTATTTATTTGTGGGACTACGGCCACCGGACCAATCAAGCATTGGACCCAGCAAGAAGTTTCTCATGTTGAAGCGATGGTATTTAAAGGAATCAGGATGGGGGCCACCAGCTAGCAAAATCAAATTAACTAGCATTCAAGTAGGAGATATAAACTTTATTTTTAGCAGGTCTTTTTGGTGCATGCCAAGATGTAAAAGGCAATTTAGTTTAAACCAAATAAGAGTCCAAAATTCTTGGGAAAGCTCATGTGCGTTAATCCTTGTTAGTTGGGTCAGCTATACTAGTAGTACTAGTATAAACTAGTGGAGCCGTTGCGCCAAATGGCGCAGAGACCCACTGAAGCCATGTACACATTGAAAAGAAAATCCATGATTTAGTTGATTTAGTCGTGGGCAAGCACATATGGAAACAAATTTAACGCTCGTTCTACCAAATGAGGCAAAGTCCTATTTGAAATCATGAGTGCTTTAAAAATGTTCTACTTGTTGATAAAATTAGGATTTAGCAACCACATGGGATGCCAATGCCACAGTCATATTTCAAACCCGAAGTGTTTTGAAAATGTTTGTCTTTGTCGATAAAATTGAGTTTTATGAACCACTGAAGTACTAATTCAAACCCTTTAAAAAACCCTTAGATGCCGAATGACGCAAAAAGTTCCAATTTAGACCAAGAATTAGCTAACATGTTTCACGTTTATCCTTTACATATAAGTGTTAGATACACTTTCATTGCACATACAAATTTTCAAGCTTACAAACAACAATATATTCAAAAGAAATAACTTGATAGGAAATTATGTCTATTGCTAAACCACAACGACAACATTAATATAATTTATATGACTAAGTCATACTTCCATAATACAAAATCAAGTAACTTGTTATGAAATTATGCATACCGCTAAATCACAACTTGACAACAATAATGTAAATATATATATATATGACTAAGTCGTACTTACATAATACAAAATCAAGTAACTTGATAGGACATTATGCCTATTGCTGAACAACAACTTGACAACATTAATGTAATATATATGACCAAGTCATACTTCCATAATACGAAGTAACATGGATTCCACAAAAAGGTTTAGCTTCAGAGCAGAATACTGATCTATCTTTGTCTTTGTATCTTTTTTCTTCTCCGAACTTGACTGTGATGCCTTTCTCTTATTCATTCTTGACCAACAATTCTCAAACCATCATATTTACCTTTTTATTCCATAAGAAATCTGCAATCTTCACCCATATCGTCAGCAAGTTTATGAAGGAAAGAAAGCACAATAACTGGATTGTTGCTTGTTCAATTTCAAGTTAGCATTTCTAGACTATTATGGTAATTAAAGCTCATATATGCTTCCAAAAGCAAAGCTAAGAATGACATACACAGTACTGTAACAGGGAAAGTAGGAAAATTAAAATATATACTCTGAAACATATTGCAGAAAGAGAAGCGTGAAGCACACTTCCTAGAAATTTGAACACAAGTGAACATTCATTTTTGTTGAGCCTACTATTTATCTATGGAGGAGCATGGATAAGAAAAGACATAAATTTAGAAAATATATGCAAATTCACATATATTTTCTAAAATACAATGGAAATGTGTTGGTCCACTGGTCTATCAGGACAGTTTATTCTCATATTCCAGGGAATATGAAATTCATACAAAAATAAAACACGTGACATAGGTGGGGAACGTCTTTAAGGAAAAACAAGTAACTAATCAAGAAAGAAGTTTGCTCATTCAATTTTTCTGCAGTAAACATTGCGATGGCACACAACGGCAAGGCAACAAATTGGAAATTTAACAGCTCCACGCGATTTGAGTAGTCCAAACAGAACCTTCGCATATGTACATAGGTAGCCATATGGAGCATAACCATATGTAAAAAGGCAATCCTAGGAACACTTCGTTTCAAAAAAGCGAGTCAGGCAGCTAATAGTTTGGATAATAAAACCTCTATAGATAGTAGAAAACAACTTCCAACAATTCAACTGTACAGACTAAAAAGTTCACCAGGAAATGAGAAGAGCCGGCAAAATATATTAAGTTACAGAAGAAGCATCTGAAATACAATAGTGGCTAGTTTGGCATGAAACCTGCATATATTCGAGTGCAATTCACATCCTTTAGGCCATCGTTCTCACGCACTTTTACCAAGTACTCCCTCCGTCCGGAAAAACTTGTCTCAAGCTTATCTTTCAAATGGATGTATCTAGCACTTACTTGGTGCTAGATACATGTATTTGAGGGACAAGTTTTTTCAGACGGAGGGAGCAAGTAGAAAGCATATACAGAGTATGAAAAGGTGATACAGATTACACAACAAATAGTAGTTTCAGAGATTTAGAAGGCCGTCCAGTTTTGCATAGTATGTAAATGGGATCAGTATGCTTTCACCTATGTAGAACTGGACGGCGTACTACTTATTTCAGAGTCAACACATATTTCGATCTCTAAAAGAAACCTGACATGAATCATCTGCTACTCTAGAAATCAAATTTATCATGGCTAACCAACATGGAATGATAGAAGAATAACAAACCATCACTAACGTGTGGCATCTGAATTTCTGGCTAAACTAACGTGTAAATATTTGGCAGATATAGACTATAGTGCCAACCATAAAGTGTTATTGCAAAAGCAAGGAAGGTTATTGTAGCTAGATAAATGACTCGCTTCAAGTAGACTGCCAAATTTTCATTAGAAAGTGCATGCCTACTGATAGAACATCTCGGTGAATCACAGTGAGAATGGAAGGCCTTGAGAAATGCAAAAAGGCAAGATAAAATTCAGACATTGGCATACAGAGAAACTAATAGGAAAACATGCACCGTCAATCACACACCATAAGGTCAGCTGCTGGACAGTAGCTGAGCTGCAGTAGATGGTTACCAAGAAATGAACAGAGGGGCAATCTCTACAAAATAACCATGAGAGCACCAAACTATCTGCAAACATGAAGACCCTTGCTTGGATTAGACAGGACGACTACTCCATGATAATCAAAACAAAAAGATGGGATTTAAATTTATAGAGCAATGCTAGGAAGATATTGTCTTGAAGAAAGGAAGGTAAGAAAACAATAAAGCAAGTGATGAACCTGCAAAAATATCCTCCAAGTTTTGCTTGAAAATCCATCGAATATATCCTTGATCGCATATTTGTCTCTGTCGAGGTAGTGACTCTACGGGAAGGTTATCCAGAAAACAGAGTAAAGTTGTTTTTCCTTTTTGAGAGCTCGATAGCAAACCTGCAATGCATAAAAAAGGGATTAGAATTGATAAGAAAAGAAATCCCTGCTATTTTATCGACGAAGAACATACTTCCATCAACAAAAATGAAAAAACATTGAAATTTGATGGTGTAAGGAACCTGCAGTGATATACTGAGCCATAAACTACTTTGCAATGATACATTGAACCATAAACCTGAGGCTCTACTTTGATGCTAATAAATTTATAACTGGGGAAGTAGGAAAATTAAATCATATACTCTAAAACATATTGCAGAAACAGAAGCGTGATGCACACTTCCTTGAAATTTGAACACAAATGAACATTCATTTCAGTTAACACTACTATTTATCTACGGGGGAGCATGGATAAGAAAAGAAAAAAAACAGAAAATGTATGCAAATTCACATATACTTTTCAAAAGTCCCATGGAAATGTGTTGGTCCGCTGGTCTATCAGGACGATGTATTCTCATATTCTAGGGAATATGAAATTCATACAAAAAGAAAACATGGGACATAGATGGGGAATGTCTTTGAGGAAAAGCAAGTAACTAATCAAGAAAGAAGCTCGCTCATTCCATTTTCCTGGAGTAAACATTGCGAAGTACCCAGCTATTGAAGTTCCCAGCTAGTACTTAGCATTTGACAATAGGACAGATTATTACCAGACTATACAAGCACCAACTTACATGTATGAGGCTCTATTAAGTAAACATGATTGAAGGGTGAAATATCAACAGATGAAGCACCGACTTACATGTATGAGGCTCTATTAAGTAAACATGATTGAAGGGTGAAATTATCAACAGATCAAGCAGATCGAATCTCCAAAATAAATAGTTGAATAAACATGACCTGAATTTACAATTCAGAATGTTCGGCGTCTCACTATATGGTAAGCAGAGTATTTACTTTCGATCTTTTCATGATCACAGGCGCAAGGACTGTACACACAATTGGTTCCGACATTAGCTCTTTGCAGCATACTGGTACACAAATTACGTAAGTAAAACATCAATAGTTCTGTGTAATCCCAATGTAGAGATGAAAAACTGAACCACCATGACAGTACGTAGGAAAGAGCAAACCTTGAGCAGGAGAACAAAGAAACAACATCGCTGCATGATCGTCTGTCCCCATCTCATCTCCACCACACTTCCTCTCTGCAGCCCGATTGACAGCGTCGGATTCAGAAAGTTCTGTGATCACAAGATTCACAATAGATCAAAGTACATCTAAGAATACATACAGCATATAGAGGCGTTTAGGCTACACAATTCTTGCATAGATGGGTAGGGAAGAGAGAGAAATAGATCATGAGCGGAGGGGAAAGAAGGACTGAGGAAGCTCATCCTGATATGCGCCCTATACAGAAACAATGCAACCTACACACGCACAAGGCATTGTTGCATCTTAACAAGGACTGTCATGATATAGAGATGAGCAAACATCATTTAGTTTTCCAGCGATCAAATAAGCTTGTACATAAAAGGAGTTTTATATTTAAAATAAAAGGCTGCCGTATATGATCGTAAACATGACAATCTGAATTAAATGCATAATGCATTTGTGCAGTTTAAAAGGACTAGTAGCTTCCCCAATTTCGCTGGTCAATGCACCAAAACCTGGACACATTAACTCTTCGTCTATGAATGAGAACAACAATCTTAAGCAGTGAACTCAACGACCCACGTATTGTTCCTCCGACCTACAACAGCAAGCTAAATAACACCTAGGTCATCTCATCACAAAAGAATG
>NC_041387.1:82830614-82873869 GCF_002162155.2 Triticum dicoccoides | reverse complement strand
TGAAAATGCAGCTCCATTTGGAATCTGCTCTCCAATCAAGTATTTTCTTAAGCAAATAGGCACATAGCAAAAAAACAAACCAGACCCCCGCCTCCATATATGCTTCATAGATAGTTGTTTACCAATTCTAGTTCTGCTTGAAACATCAAGCATAATTGGCTACTGATTCATTTCTAAAATAGAAGTGCACCAAAAAATAACTGTTTGAAATTACAAAGAGGGATAGGCCAATAGATGACCTCTTAATTCCATAGGAATTGCAAAATCCCCCAAAAAAGATAGAATCATCATTTTATAAATGCTGCGACCTTAAAGTTAACAATCTCCTCCAATTAGCATATAGAGCTAACATAAACTTAAGCAAGACTGTTCAAATGATCATGGTACATGGTGGAATTATCATACTTGACATTTGGCTGGAAGTGGATAAGCTCTACAGATATTCTAAAGCTCATTTTCAGTAGTCACATAAATCGACCTGCTGCAGCCGCCTCCAGCCGCCCGCCAACACCCACAACAGGCCAGCATGGACGACGCGCACCTGATTCCACCAGGAAGCCAATCATGTACCATCGCTAGTGTGCATGGCTGAAGTGCATAGTGAGGCAGATCTTCCCTTCGTGGTACACCTGCATCCATATCCCATCCACAACAAGAATCAGAATCTACAATCAGGAATCCACCCATGTAGACAGTACGGAAAAGTAAACAGGATGCAAACCTTGTGGGACTTGAATCGAGCGTGCAGAGCTCGATCTCGGGCGCGACCTGGGGTGAGCGACGGGGATGTCAAACTGGAGGGGAAACTCATAGCGGCGGAGGTTGTGGACGTACCAGCAGGTGCCCTCCCAGTGGGTACCCTATGGTTGGCGGCGGAGATGTGGAACAAGTGGTTGTCCTTGGCCTTGTTCACCTAGGTGTAGGCGATGAGGGTGCGATACTCCTCCTTGAGCCACCGGCGCCACACATCGCCATCCCATGGACCCACCCGCGTCGACAGCAACGCGATCTCGTCCACCATGCTCTTCATGGCCTTGTCCCATCCCTCCTTCGCCCCTCGCCTTCTTGGTTCCCCCTGCTCCGCTTTTGCCTTCATCTCCTCTCCCGAGGACTCGCCACGGCTCTCTGGCCCTGCCCTTTGAACTGGCGAGCGAACAGACGAGGCGAAGCCCGGGTGGGGTGGAAGAGGCAGGGCTCGGGGTGGAGCACGTGAGGACGGAGGAGGAGGAGCTCAGGGCAGACATAGACAGAGGAGGAGGAGCTCGTACCAGGGATGGAGGACGAATGCGAGCGGGGCGGCGGCTAGGGTTCGTGCGGCTGAAACGAGTGAGGGAGGTGCGGGCGTGCGGCTATGGGGTTTGGGCGACCAATGGGCTTTTCGGGATGAACGACCAGCCGCACCGTTTCACCCCGCACCCAGCCAACACATAGCGACCCCACCGAGAAAGCGGCCCACTCGTCATACACGCGTGAAAGAAACAACAAGGTGAAACTCGCAGTGAATATCTAATGGATGAGGAGAGCCAAGGTGGGATTTTTACCCCGATCTGACGGCCACGAATGGCACATTCGAGGGAACATCCTAGAGGCAAGTTGGCTAGGGTCCTTATAGGTTTAAATAGGCATAGTACGGCCATGTAAAACCATGTTATATTTTTATGAATAAACACGATGTATTTTTAGGGTAAATACCCGTATTCAGTTTTGGGGGAAGCTGTCTAAAAATCCTTAAGTTTTGGAGGAAGCTTTAGAAAACCTCTGTGTTGCGATTTCTCTTTGAGAAAATTGTTTTGCACGTGAGTACCGTCGTCGAGATTGGTTTTCTTGTGCTGAGCCGCAAGGTTCAAACCCTCTATTTCGTGTACATCGCATGCGCGGGCGAGAGGTTGCTACTATTGGTGGTGGAGTGTCGTGAAAGATCGGGTCGTAACAATAGATCGGATGTCGCCTACGAGGTTCAGTTTATATCACACTCAGATAGACATCCCTCTAGCCATCTAAGTGATACATGATCTGAATCGACTAGGCCGTGTCCGATCATCACGTGAGACGGACTAGTCATCAACGGTGAACATCTCCATGTTGATCGCATCTATCATACGACTCATGTTCGACATTTTCGGTCTCTCGTGTTCCGAGGCCATGTCTGTATATACTAGGCTCGTCAAGTCAACCTAAGTGTTTCGCATGTGTAAATATGGCTTACACCCGTTGTATGCGAACGTTAGAATCTATCACACCCGATAATCACGCGGTGCTTCGAAACAACGAACCTTTGCAACAGCGCATAGTTAGGGGGAACACATTTGTTGAAATTTTAGTGAGGGGTCATCTTATTTATGCTACCGTCGTTCTAAGCAAATAAGATGTAAACATGACAAACATCACATGCAAATCGTAAGTGACATGATATGGCCAATATCATATTGCGTTTTTGATCTCCATCTTCGAGGCGTGGCATGATCACCATCGTCACCCGGCATGACACCATGATCTCCATCATTGTGTCTTCATGAAGTTGTCTCGCCAACTATTACTTGTACTACTATGGCTAACGGTTAGCAATAAAGTAAAGTAATTACATGGCGCTTATATTGACTCGCGTGTCATACAATAAATTAAGACAACTCCAATGGCTCCTGCCGGTTGTCATACTCATCGATATGCAAGTCGTGATTCCTATTACAGG
Source organism: Triticum dicoccoides (assembly GCF_002162155.2). Lineage (NCBI taxonomy): Eukaryota > Viridiplantae > Streptophyta > Magnoliopsida > Poales > Poaceae > Triticum > Triticum dicoccoides. The sequence goes on along the minus strand of NC_041387.1, from coordinate 82,871,180 downwards.
AACATGATCAATCTCATACATCACATATATAATTCATCATATCCTTTTGGCCACATCACATCACATAGCATACCCTGCAAAAACAAGTTAGACGTCCTCTAATTGTTATTGCATGTTTTACGTGGATGTTATGGGTTTATAGCAAGAACGTTTCTTACCTATGCAAAAGCCACAACGATGATATGCCAATTGCTATTTACCCTTCATAAGGACCCTCTTCATCAAATCCGATCCGACTAAAATGGGAGAGACAGACACCCACTAGTCAGCTTATGCAACAAGTGCATGTCAGTCGGTGGAACCTGTCTCACATAAGCGTACGTGTAAGGTCGGTCCGGGCCGCTTCATCCCACAATGTCGCCGAATCAAGATAGGACTAGTAACGGTAAGCAAATTGACCAAATCATCACCCACAACTACTTGTGTTCTACTCATGCATAGAATCTACGCATAGACCTAGCTCATGATGACACTATTGGGGAATGCAGTAATAATTCAAAAAAAATTCTACGTGTCACCAAGATCAATCTAGGAGATGCTAGCAACGAGAGAGAGGGAGTGCATCTTCATACCCTTGAAGATCGCTAAGCGGAAGCGTTACAAGAACGCGGTTGATGGAGTCGTACTCGCAGCGATTCAAATCGCGGAAGATCTGATCCAAGCACCGAACGGACGGCGCCTCCGTGTTCAACACATGTACAGCCTGGGGACGTCTCCTCCTTCTTGATCCAGCAAGTGGGAAGGAGAAGTTGAGGGAGAACTCCAGTAGCACGACGACATGGTGGTGGAGCTCGTGGTTCTCTGGCAGAGCTTCGCTAAGCACTATGGAGGAGGAGGAGTTGGAAGGGGGGAAGGGCTGCGCCAGGGGAAGGGTTGTGGCTGCCCTCCCACCCCCTCACTATTTATAAGGGAAAGGGAAGTGGGGGCGGCCCCCCTAGATGCATCTAGAGGGGGGCGGCGGTCAAGGGGGGAAACTTGCCCCCCAAGCAGGTGGGAGGCGCCCCCACCCCTAGGGTTTCCAACCCTAGGCGCTTTGGGCCCTTGGGAGGGCTCACCAGCCCACTAGGGGGCTGGTACCCACCCATATTCAGCCCACTTGCCCCCCCCCCCCGAGGTATGTGGCCCCACCCGGTGGACCCTCGGACACCTTTCGATGGTCCCGGTACAACCGATAACCCCGAAACCTTCCGGTGACTGAAACTGGACTTCCCGTATATAAATCTTCACCTCCGGACCATTCCGGAACTCCTCATGACGTTCGGGATCTCATTCGGGACTCCAAGCAACTTTCGGTAACCACATATGATCTCCCATTATAACTCTAGGTCACCGAACATTAAGTGTGTAGACCCTACTGTATGACCTTGAAGTATGTCTAGAGGGGGGGTGATTAGACTACTTGACCAATAAAAACTTAACATTTTCCCAATTTTAGAGTTTGGCAGATTTTAACTATTTTAGGACAAGTCAAGCAATCATCACACAATTCAAGCAAGCATGCAAAGAGTATATAGGCAGCGGAAATTAAAGCATGCAACTTGCAAGAAAGTAAAGGGAAGGGTTTGGAGGATTCAAACGCAATTGGAGACACGGATGTTTTTGGCGTGGTTCCGATAGGTGGTGCTATCGTACATCCACGTTGATGGATACTTCAACCCACGAAGGGTAACGGCTACGCGAGTCCACGGAGGGCTCCACCCACGAAGGGTCCATAAAGAAGCAACCTTGTCTATCCCACCATGGCCGCCGCCCACGAAGGACTTGCCTCACTAGCGGTAGATCTTCACGAAGTAGGCGATCTCCTTGCCCTTACAAACTCCTTGGTTCAACTCCATAATCTTGTCGGAGGCTCCCAAGTGACACCTAGCCAATCTAGGAGACACCACTCTCCAAGAAGTAACAAATGGTGCGTTGATGATGAACTCCTTGCTCTTGTGCTTCAAATGATAGTCTCCCCAACACTCAACTCTCTCTCATAGGTTTTGGATCTGGTGGAAAGAAGATTTGAGTGGAAAGCAACTTGGGGAAGGCTAGAGATCAAGATTCATATGGTAGGAATGGAATATCTTAGCCTCAACACATGAGTAGGTGGTTCTCTCTCAGAAATGGTAAGTTGGAAGTGTAGGTTCGTTCTGATGGCTCTCTCCACGAATGAAGAGGAGGTGGAGGGGTATATATAGCCTCCACACAAAATCTAACCGTTACACACAATTTACCAAACTTGGTGGGACCGAATTGTTAAACTCGGTCGGACCGATTTAGTAAACCTAGTGACCGTTAGTGATTTTTGGTGGGACTGACATGCATCTCGGTGAGACCGATTAGGTTAGGGTTAGGGCATAAAGTAATCTCGGTAAGACCGATTACAAAAACTCGGTGAGACCGATTTGGTAATAAGCTTTCCAGAGAGTTGGTCAGGTAAACTCGGTGGGACCGATTTGCTCTTTTCGGTGAGACCGAAATGTTATAAAAGGGAAACAGAGAGTTTACATTGCAATCTCGGTGGGACCGATCGCTCACTTCGATTAGACCGAAATGTTACGAAGGGAAACAGAGAGATTACAACCCCATCTCGGTGAGACCGAGATCCCTATCGGTAAGACCGATTTGCTTAGGGTTTGTGGCAGTGGCTATGACTTTTGGAATCGGTGGCGCCGGATAGGAAGAATCGGTGTGACCGATTTTGGCTTTGGGTTTAGGTCATTTGTGGATGTGGGAAAGTAGTTGAGGGTTTTGGAGCATATCACTAAGCACATGAAGAAAGAGGCTCATTAAGCAACACCTCATCCCTCCTTGATAGTATTGGCTTTTCCTATAGACTCAATGTGATATTGGATCACTAAAATGTAAAATGAAGAGTCTTGAGCTTTTGAGCTTGAGCCAATCCTTTGTCCTTAGTATTTTGAGGGATCCACTTTCATCATCCATGCCATGCCATTCATTGAGCTTTCCTGAAATAATAGTCTTGGAATAGCATTAGCTCAATGAGCTATATGTTGTTACGAATTACCAAAACCACCTAGGGATAGTTGCACTTTCAATCTCCCCCTTTTTGGTAATTGATGACAGCATATATATCAAAGCTTCGACAAAAGATAATAAGATTGAATAGCATCGTCGCTTTGAGAAGTATGTGATAAGAAAGAGCTCCCCCTAAATTTGTGCATGGGTTAAGATTTGCTTTGGACTGCAAATGCACAATGAATTAGGCTCATGGGTTACTCTTTCATGTCACATACATCTTGGTGGAGCGCTCAAAATAATAAACAATGAATACATGCACTCATCACCAAGCATAGTGAGTGATCACATAAGATAGATAGGATAATATCAAGCATGCATAAGTGTAGCTTATGATCAAACACATGATCATCAATGTCTCACAAGCATAGTATCTCAACCAAAAGCAAACAAGGTTTAAAGACCACCAAATAAAGCAAGAGAGAACAAAAGCAACACACTCTCTCTCTCGAAGCCTATGATCTATGCATTTTTCTCCCCCTTTGGCAACAAGTTACCAAAAAGTTCATAGAAAATGCATAGTGCTAGATCGACTCTCAGGCTTGATCTTCTGGTGGTGGTGTCCTGATGACTCCAAGGACGAAGGCTTCAGTTGAAGTAGAGGGTGCTGGAGTGGATGCTGGAGTTGTTTGCACTGGAACTGTAGGGGCAGTAGCTGGTGCTGAAGTTGTTGCTCTAGTATCTGGCACTGGCACTGCAACTGACCTCTGGGCTCTGGGTACTCTTGCAAACACATTTGTGCTAGTCTTGCCCTGTCTCTCCTGCATATCATCCTGCAGCTGCTCTACAACTAACTGAATCTCAGTTACTTTAACATCAAGGTCATGGAATTTGAGTTCCATGATTCTCTCAAGGCTCTCCTGATTCTGAGTGAGGGTGGACAGTCATTTCTCAATCCTCAGTGTAGATGCTATCAAGTAACCAAGCTGCTCCTGTTTGGTTTTCAAGAAATATTCAGATGCCTCCTCTTGAGTTGGCATCTTGGCAGCCTTCTCCTTCTTTGCCTTCTCCTTCTTCTCCTGAGCTTGAACTGATTGTGGATCTTCTTCATTCATGACAACCTCATTGTCCTCAAAGTCTGGATAAACTGGAAAATGTTCCTTATCCAACTGATATTTCCCTGTGCCCATCTTTGAGTTGATCAATTCCTGAATCTGAGGTGCATATCCACAGCTCCTCTTCTGATCTGCTGCAGTCCTCTTGATTGTTTCAACTATTAGGCTCATGACCTTGAACTTCTGTGGCACATCAAACACATGAAACATGTTGATGGCATGTCCTCTGATCATGTTATGGTCACCAGACTTGGGCAACAAAGTGTGCCTCAGAATCCAATTTATGGTTGGCAACCCTGACAGCAGAAAGTGAACTGATCCAAACTTGTGAGTCTCTACTGCCTTGTCTGGGATCTCCTTGTACATGTGAGCCATGGAGTTGTGACCCAACTTCTTCTTTGCATAAATGTCCAGGTCATCCTCATTTTCCTTGGGGGCATTTATCAGACTTCCTCATTCTTCAACAGTGGATTGGTACCTTGTACCTTCAGACATCCAAACAATTCTACCATCTGGGTAAAAATGTGTTGTGGAGTAGAACTGCATTATAAGCTCATCATTCTAGTTGGTGAACTTCTGTCCAACAAAATAAGCAACTCCAGAAGCAACAAAGCTTTCTTGCACTCCAGGATAGTGCTGCTCATTGTCCTTGATGTAGGTCCAGTCGACCCACCTCATGTCACAGACTATAGGCTTCTTGTCCAAAAGAATTGTTTCATAAAAGTCCTGCTGTTCCTTTGTATGGAACCTGTAGTCAACAGCAGTTCTTCTTCTTGAAGCATATGGATCTTCCATCCTCCACAGTCTCAGCCCTGAATCCTTCCTGATTCTCATGTCCTCAGCCACAGGATGGGCATCACTGTGGTCTGGTATCTTGGGCTTGAGCTTTCTTAGGACCTGTCCTTCTTCATCCTCATCTTCAGCAACATTGGGCACTGGGGCCTTGTTCTTCTCAGCAGCTGGAATACTCCTAGTATTCCTCTTTGGAACTTGCTTGGCCTTGGAGGCAGCTTTGGGTGCTTCCTTGGGCTTGGATGTTGCAGCCCCTGATCTGATTGCATCACCCATAAGCTTAGATGCCTTAGATGCTGGTGCAGCATCCTCTTCCTCTTCATCAGAATCTCTTCTCATAGAGGGCTTTCCAAGGACCTTGGCAGTTGTGGTTCTTGCTCTCTTCTTTTTCTTGTCCTGATCACCATCATCCTTTGATTCAATTGTGAACTTCATAGTTTCACCAGTGGGGACTTTCTGAGGTTTGGAAGAAGCGACTTTCTTCTCAGGTGCTTCTTTGGGTTGAGCCTGAGCTGGCACTTGAGTGGACTTTCTGGCCTTTGGCATTGGTGTCCTCTTGGCAGGAACTTTCTTCTTCAGACCTGGCTTAGTGCTATGTGCAGAGCCATATTCCTTCTTGAGCACCACTTTCTTGGAAGTGGCCTCATCTTCCTCAGCTTTGTAATCTTCATCCTCAGAATCTGAAGTTCTTTTCCTCCTTTGCCTAGTTGCAGCCTTAGGCAAATTGGTAGGAGTACTTCTGCTCCCTTCATCTGTAGTTGACGGACTAGTGCCCTCACTCAAGTCCATCTGCTCAACTGACCTATTCTGGCTGTCACTCTGATCTGACATAATGCGAAAGCTGACTGCTGACCCTGTGAAGAGTTATAGATGAGATAGAATAGATGAGCATCACAAAATGCAGAGATTTTTGCAAAAGAATGATTCAAAAGTTCAGTTTTAGTTTTCCACAGAAAGCATTTCGGATCAACCGATTTTCAAACTCGGTGATACCGAAGCAGTTTTGGAACCTAAACTGATGATCTCGGTTGGACCGAGTCATAGTTCGGTGGCACCGAGACTGCTAGGGTTTCACAGAATCCTCAAATCGGTCGCACCGATTAGTAATTCTCGGTCAGACCAAGAGTCACTAGTGCAATGGCATAAGCTAAATCGGTGAGACCGAGTTTTTCAACTCGGTGGGTCCGAGATGGTTTCGGCGGAAACCTAACCCTAAAAAATTGAATCTCATCTAATCTATGGACTACTTTGGCTGGATAGAAGAGTTTCAATCGTGGCAAGATTCAATAAAAATACAATGTGCTTGGAATCAGATGTGGATAGCACAAAGATCAAGTCGATACCCTAACTTGGCGGTGGACTTGCTACGGCGGCAACGGTGGGGACGAATTCCGTTGACGGCGGCGGAGACCAGCGACAGGAGGCTGCTTGCGAAGAGGAGACGATCCGGAGACCTCCGATGGCAGAGCGAGCTATTGCGCGGGTAAGGGTTTCAGAGAAATTTCCAAAATTTTGCCCGTGGCTATATATAGCCCAACCCTGTCGGTGTGACCGACTGGAACAACTTGGTGGCACCGAGATGCATAGCTGTGTTCAGTTACGGCAAATCGGTGAGACCGAAGAGTTCAAATCGGTTGCACCGAGATTGAAAACTCAGATCAACTTAATGATCTCGGTAGGACCGAAATGGAGGAATCGGTCTGACCGAGAATCACAAAGAGGTTTTAGAAGTTTAAGTCTATGACGAATCGGGGACTCCGAGTGCTCCTCACACAGAGTGGTTCGAATCTGACTTGATCAAATTTTGTGATGTAGCATGAATAGAGTTTGAGATGGAAAAGCATAGATAGCTAAAGAAGGTTCTTAGGCATTCTTGTCCATCCACTTGGCTAAAAGAAAATAACCAAACAATCAAAACAACAAGTGGATGTCCTTGAATGAGTAAAATATGCACCAACATGCTCACACAATAAGATGGCAAATGAAATATGTGACAAAGCATGCACAACCAATTCTAGCATCTATCAAACAATTGGCGATGACTAGGTCATCTATATATTAGTATATTGACTTAGGAGTCAAATGAGAACATTTGATCATAGGTCATACTCATCGTTTAAGCTCAAGTGGGGTTACCACTTTTACATAACTAGTTGATACCCCGCGCGTTGCAGCGGGATATTTTGTTAAAAATCTTTTGAAGGTGTATCAAAGAAAAAAAGGCAATTATTGAACAAAATGGCATGATATCAGGCGAGGTGTTTCATGAAAAAAACTGTCATGTTCCATGAAATTAAATTGTGAGAATTAAATGGCATAACAAAAATTTGATATAGAGCAGGTGGAGAACTTGCAATATACTGTTAATTACCACAGTATGGTTCTGATATTATCTTCCAAAATTATGCCAAGAGGAAAATTTTAAATTGATCTGCAAGTTGTACACTCGAAATTAATGTACACACATACGGAAGGACAGAGTTGAAAGCACAATCCATACAATGCAAAGAAGTAACTTAGAGGTTGCATAGTTGAATCGAATGTGTTGTACACATGATGTTGATGGACTATTTGTGCACGACTTGCTTCAAAGCCACACAGAAGGCAATCCAATGGTCTAAATGACATGTCGTGTCGGAATCATGCACAAATCTGTCGTGTGCATAGCACTACCCTTGTTGAATAGATTATGGAGTCTGTAGCATTTGTTTCATTCCGATTTACGCAAATATCAGTTGTAGCAGAAATTAGCATTATATGATATCTGCCCAGAGTACAAAAGAGACATGCTTAGTTCAAGCATTGGTCTGAATATATCTGCAATTTCATGTCAGGTTAGTTTTCTCAAAAACAACTTGACTGGAGATCACATAAACAATCATTAATAGTAGTACCCCCTTCTCTGAAGCAAATTTAACTGCATGCTAGTATATAACGGCCTAGCTATCCTTCTCTTGTGGAAAAATAATTCTATTACCAAATCCATAAATTGCTAAACACTGTCGCAACACGAACAAAGCAGGAATGCACTTACCTGTCCATACAAAATAGAAAGGAGTTACAAAAATATAGAGGGAATTAAGGGTACCAATGAATTAAAGGCAGAGTGGAGAAACTGGATCCTCATGGGAGCCAAATGACATCTACTGTTGTTGGCAACGTAGGCATCCATGGTGATGGAGTCTCCAGCCAAGCTTCTTCATAACAATCATGGCGAAGGCTGGATGGAAAGTAAAGTCAATCAAATCTCTGACCTCCTATTATGCCAATAGTTAGCCAAAACACACAACGGTGAAAACAGTCATATGGTGAGGAGTGGCCGCACAACTGGATGAAGGGGTAGCCTGAGGTGCACCGTTGAACGGAAAGAAGACGGAGGATTTATGAGGATCGATGAAGCCCAAGGGAGAGGAACCGAGGGGTCTCGTTGGGAGAGCAACAGCCCAGCGCGTCCGTTTTCGTTGCAAGATTTGATGGAAGAAGATGAAAAGAGAGGGGATTCAACAGGCGCATGCATCCGGAGGGCTCGTGGCGGCGGCTGGCTACGCGCCTGCGCTAGAGAAGTAGGCAATCGGGGAGATTTGTTTTTTTTCACAGGATATCCTTTGTTTGTCCATGGGCTTCGAATGGACGTACAATCCGTTCAACACTTGCCCAGCCCAACTTCCTCGTTTGCTTCTCAATTAGCCCAGCTTGAGGGTCGTCTTCAACCTTCGTCTGCATAGGCACGAGCAAACATAGACGCGCAACTACTATCAAATCATATCATATTGGACAATTAAGGCCACAGATTGCGTTAACTTCAAACATAAAATTTGTGACCCTATTAGTCACGAACCCATTCCACCAGAGTGCAGAAGATATTGTACAGTAACAAAGGAGATTGAGAAAAGGAGCTTGGCCATAGGGAACGACCGGTCACACTATCAAGGAACCACCCGAGGGACACAGTATCGAGTTAACCATGCGAGGGAGCCGAGGAGACTGCCGGGGGGGACCATAGCTGGTGCGCTACCATGGCGAGCTAGATCGAGATGCCACGGGGATGAACCGTCGCAGATGAATGGTTGCGCTCTAGTATATCCAGTTCGTTTGGAGAAGAAAGAACGAAGGAGAAGGAACGAAGCGTTATTTTCACTTAGCGGTGGCTGCTCTCAGTAATTTTGGCCAACTCTTGATCAGACGGCTGTAGACCACCGATCTATGATGCATCAACGGCTAGAACAATTCAGGTGATGTGGCTTCATGAGAAGGCAGGAAAATCATCTAGTGGGGTGCCCCTATTTAGATATAGAAGATGCATTGATGTGTTCACACCATTAGAGTTGCTTTGACTCAATTCTTAGAGTTAAGCTCCCCCTAGATGTGAGATCCCCCCTTAGAGGGATGAACTAACCTTGGGTTTTGTCGATGATGACTTCATGTAGGTGTTAAAGATGTGGATGCTCAATGTTGGTGTAGATCATTTGGAGCAATCCTTTGGAGTGAGTTGCACTTTCAACTTACCTACATGGGTTAGTCCCACAAGGAACAAACAAGAATATCCATAGACATAGAGTGATGCACACACAAGATAATGTCCATGAATTCATTAGGTTACCTTGTCCCTTGTCTTACCAACATGAGGGTTTGTGACTCCTTGAACTAGTGCAAGATGTGGAAGTTGATTGCACTTGTTCTTGCCAAAATGATATGAGTGAAGAATGTTGGCGGAGTCACCCTCAAGAACTCTCTAATTCTTCTTCTTCGGGATCCACATCATCTTGATGGGAATCCTTGGAGTTGTAGTTGTACTTGATGAAGTAGAACTTGACGTAGTCTTGGGGACCTACTTGAACGAGGCTTTAGGTGCTTCTTCAAATGCATCAATCTCTTCTTGAAGCTTGTCCTTGCCTTTGTTCTTGTGGTCTTGTGATGGAAGATCATCTTGAGCTTGTGTTCCCTTGAAGGAAGTAGGATCATACTTCTCTTGTTGAGGAACAAACTTCGTCTTGGGGTATTGATCTTCTTCCCACTCAACTCCATTGGCATTGAACTTTCGTTCAAAACCAACACCTTGATTCTTCCGGTGCCTTCCTTGCTTGCGTACAATTTCCTCGAATTGCTTACTCCCGGCAAGGCTCTTGTAAACACCTTTCTCTATAATTCCCTTCAATAAGCTATTTTCTTGCTCAAGTGTGACTTGGCTAAGAGAATCATTAGTGGAATCAAGAGAACTACTAGAAGCAACAATATTGGATTTGACATTATTATCGTTACTACTAGAGGAAGTATCTTTCTTGTACTTGTTACTAGACTTGACTCGAGGCATGTAAGTGGATAAGAGTAAATGCTTGGCAATGTAAGAAGAACTTATCTTGCGAAGATCATCATTGATTGCTTTTAAGAACTCATGCTCTTGCTCAAGATTGAGCTTTTCAAAGCGTAACTTATCATGAGCCCTTAAAAGTTCTCGATGATCTTCGTCGATAGTTTCATGAGCTAACTTAAGAGAGTTTAGTTCTTTAGTTAGAAGCTCAATCTTCTCCTTATCATTGTCATTCGTTTTATCTTGATTAGCATGATTAATTGACGTTTCATCATAGTATTCATCACTAGAGTTGTCAACAAGTAAATCATCATCCACAAGCAAGTCATCTTCATCACTATTGAAATCAACATACTCAGGATGTGTTACCTTTGGACCTTTGGCCATGAAGCATCTTCCAACACCTTCATTTGGTGAGTCAAATATGTCGTAGGAGTTGGTTGACACAAGTGCTAGACCGGCAACACCTTCATCTTGAGTATATTCGGAGTCGGAGTGATAGCTTCTCTCGGAGTGATTGTCGGAGTCGGAGCCGGATACCCATTCACCAACATGAGCTTGATGTCTTCGTTTTGTGTAGCTCCTTGATGACTTGTCCTTCCTTTCTGAATCCTTGCTTCTCCGTGAGGGTCTTCGTTCATAACGATCATCTCTACTCCTCCTCTCTCTTGGTGGTGATTCTTCTCTTTTGCTCCTTCTTCTTGGAGAATCTTCTCTTCTTTTGTAGGGTGTCGTACACTCATTTGAGTAGTGTCCGGGTCTCCCATAATTGTAGCAATTGTGCTCTCGACTAGAAGATCTTTTGTCATTGTAAGACCTTGATTTGGAGCTTCTTTCTTTGCTCCTACTCTTGCAGAATTTGTTGAAGTTCTTCACCATTAAGCTCAATTCTTCATTGAAGGTTGGTTTCTCACTTGATGATGTGGGGGCTTCACTTGAGGCTTTGTAAGCACCACTTGACTTGTTGTGAAGTTCCTCCTTATCCTTGAGTGACATCTCATGAGCAACAATTCTTCCAATGACTTCTGTTGGCTTAAGATCTTTGTAGTTTGGCATCATTTGAATCAATGTGCACACGGTATCATACTTTCCATCCAATGCTCTTAGAATCTTCTTGACAATGAATTTGTCGGTCATCTCTTCACTCCCTAAGCCGGCAATCTCATTTGTGATAAGAGCAAGCCTAGAGTACATTTCAGCCACACCTTCACCATCCTTCATTTTGAACTTGTCAAGCTGACTTTGGAGCACATCCAACTTAGATTCCTTGACGGACTCGGTACCTTCATGCATATCAATCAAAGTATCCCAAATTTCCTTTGCATTTTCAAGACGGCTGATTTTCTTGAATTCTTTGGGGCACAATCCGTTGAAGATGATATCACAAGCTTGAGCGTTGTATTGCAGCATCTTCAATTCTTCCGCATTAGCTTCACGGTTCGGTTCTCTCCCATCAAAGAATTCACCTTGCAAGCCAATACAAAAAATTGCCCAAACAGCGGGGTTATGTCCAAGAATATGCATTTTCATCTTATGCTTCCAACTAGCAAAATTAGTACCATCAAAGTAAGGACCTCTACGGTGATAATTTCCCTCGATAGACGCCATACTCTCCTAGGTTGTGAAACCAAGGCTATGACCACCAAAAGCTATGGAAATCAAAGCAAATGGAGACCAAGGCTCTGATACCACTTGTAGGACCTTGAAGTATGTCTAGAGGGGGGTGATTAGACTACTTGACCAATAAAAACTTAACCTTTTCCCGATTTTAGAGTTTGGCAGATTTTAACTATTTTAGGACAAGTCAAGCAATCATCACACAATTCAAGCAAGCATGCAAAGAGTATATAGGCAGCGGAAATTAAAGCATGCAACTTGCAAGAAAGTAAAGGGAAGGGTTTGGAGGATTCAAACGCAATTGGAGACACGGATGTTTTTGGCGTGGTTCCGATAGGTGGTGCTATCGTACATCCACGTTGATGGATACTTCAACCCACGAAGGGTAACGGCTACGCGAGTCCACGGAGGGCTCCACCCACGAAGGGTCCATAAAGAAGCAACCTTGTCTATCCCACCATGGCCGCCGCCCACGAAGGACTTGCCTCACTAGCGGTAGATCTTCACGAAGTAGGCGATCTCCTTGCCCTTACAAACTCCTTGGTTCAACTCCATAATCTTGTCGGAGGCTCCCAAGTGACACCTAGCCAATCTAGGAGACACCACTCTCCAAGAAGTAACAAATGGTGCGTTGATGATGAACTCCTTGCTCTTGTGCTTCAAATGATAGTCTCCCCAACACTCAACTCTCTCTCATAGGTTTTGGATCTGGTGGAAAGAAGATTTGAGTGGAAAGCAACTTGGGGAAGGCTAGAGATAAAGATTCATATGGTAGGAATGGAATATCTTGGCCTCAACACATGAGTAGGTGGTTCTCTCTTAGAAATGGTAAGTTGGAAGTGTAGGTTCGTTCTGATGGCTCTCTCCACGAATGAAGAGGAGGTGGAGGGGTATATATAGCCTCCACACAAAATCTAACCATTACACACAATTTACCAAACTCGGTGGGACCAAATCGTTAAACTCGGTCGGACCGATTTAGTAAACCTAGTGACCGTTAGTGATTTTCGGTGGGACTGACATGCATGTCGGTGAGACCGATTAGGTTAGGGTTAGGGCATAACATAATCTCGGTAAGACCGATTACACAAACTCGGTGAGACCGATTAGGTTAGGGTTAGGGCATAACATAATCTCAGTAAGACCGATTACACAAACTCGGTGAGACCGATTTGGTAATAAGCATTCCAGAGAGTTGGTCAGGTAAACTCGTGTTGGAAATATGCCCTAGAGGCAATGATAAATTGGTTATTATTATTATATTTCCTTGTTCATGATAATCGTTTATTATCCATGCTATAATTGTATTGATAAGAAACTCAGATACATGTGTGGGTACATAGACAACACCATGTCCCTAGTAAGCCTCTAGTTGACTAGCTCGTTGATCAGCAGATGGTTACGGTTTCCTGACCATGGACATTGGATGTCGTTGATAATAGGATCACATCATTAGGAGAATGATGTGATGGACAAGACCCAATCCTAAGCCTAGCACAAAGATCGTAGTTCGTATGCTAAAGCTTTTCTAATGTCAAGTATCATTTCCTTAGACCATGAGATTGTGCAACTCCCGGATACCGTAGGAATGCTTTGGGTGTACCAAACGTCACAATGTAACTGGGTGGCTATAAAGGTGCACTACAGGTATCTCCGAAAGTGTCTGTTGGGTTGGCACGAATCGAGACTGGGATTTGTCACTCCGTGTAACGGAGAGATATCTCTGGGCCCACTCGGTAGGACATCATCATAATGTGCACAATGTGACCAAGGGGTTGATCATGGGATGATGTCTTACGGAACGAGTAAAGAGACTTGCCAGTAACGAGATTGAACAAGGTATCGGCATACCGACGATCGAATCTCGGGCAAGTATAATACCGCTAGACAAAGGGAATTGTATACGGGATCGATTGAGTCCTTGACATCGTGGTTCATCCAATGAGATCATCGTGGAACATGTGGAAGCCAACATGGGTATCCAGATCGCGCTGTTGGTTATTGACCGGAGAACGTCTCGGTCATGTCTGCATGGTTCCCGAACCCGTAGGGTCTACACACTTAAGGTTCGATGACGCTAGGGTTATAAAGGAAGTTTGTACGTGGTTACCGAATGTTGTTCGGAGTCCCGGATGAGATCCCGGACATCAGGAGGAGTTCCGGAATGGTCCGGAGGTAAAGATTTATATATGGGAAGTCTTGTTTCGGTCGCCGGAAAAGTTTCGCGCATTATTGGTATTGTACCGGGAGTGCCGAAAGGGGTCCGGGGGTCCACCAGGGGGTCCACCAGCCCCGGGGGGCCACATGGGCTGTAGGGGTGTGTGCCTTGGCCTATATGAGCCAAGGGCACCAGCTCCAAGAGGCCCATGCGCCAAGAGATAAGGGAAAGGGAGAGTCCTAAAGGGGGAAGGCACCTCCTAGGTGCCTTGGGGAGGATGGACTCCTCCCTAGCCACACCCTTCCTTGGAGGAAGGGCCAAGGCTGCCCCCCCCCTCTCCCTTGCCCCTATATATAGTGGAGGGGAGGGAGGGCAGCCGCACCTGAAGCCCTGGCGCCTCCCTCCCTCCCGTGACACCTCCTCCTCTCCCGCAGGTGCTTGGCGAAGCCCTGCAGGATTGCCACGCTCCTCCACCACCACCACACCGTTGTGCTGCTGCTGGATGGAGTCTTCCTCAACCTCTCCCTCTCTCCTTGCTGGATCAAGGCATGGGAGACGTCACCGGGTTGTACGTGTGTTGAACGTGGAGGTGCCGTCCGTTCGGCACTAGGATCTCCGGTGATTTGGATCACGACGAGTACGACTCCTTCAACCCCGTTCTCTTAAACGCTTCCGCTTAGCGATCTACAAGGGTATATAGATGCACTCTCCTTCCCCTTGTTGCTGGTTTCTCCATAGATAGATCTTGGTGACACGTAGGAAAATTTTGAATTTCTGCTACGTTCCCCAACAGTGGCATCATGAGCTAGGTCTATTGCGTAGATTCTTTGCATGAGTAGAACACAAAGTAGTTGTGGGCGTTGATTTTGTTCAATATGCTTACCGTTACTAGTCCAATCTTGTTTCGACGGTATTGTGGGATGAATCGGCCTGGACCGACCTTACGCGTACTCTTACGTGAGACAGGTTCCACCGACTGACATGCACTTGGTGCATAAGGTGGCTATCGGGTGCTAGTCTCTCCCACTTTAGTCGGAACGGATTCGATGAAAAGGGTCCTTATGAAGGGTAAATAGCAATTGGCATATCACGTTGCGGTTTTGCGTAGGTAAGAAACGTTCTTGCTAGAAACCCATAGCAGCCACGTAAAACATGCAAACAACAATTAGAGGACGTCTAACTTGTTTTTGCAGGGTATGCTATGTGATGTGATATGGCCAAGAAGAATGTGATGAATGATATGTCATGTATGAGATTGATCATGTTCTTGTAATAGGAATCACGACTTGCATGTCGATGAGTATGACAACCGGCAAGAGCCATAGGAGTTGTCTTTATTTATTGTATGACCTGCGTGTCATTGAACAACGCCATGTAATTACTTTACTTTATTGCTAACCGGTAGCCATAGTAGTAGAAGTAATAAGTTGGCGAGACAACTTCATGGAGACACGATGATGGAGATCATGATGATGGAGATCATGGTGTCATGCCGGTGACGATGATGATCATGGAGCCCCGAAGATGGAGATCAAAAGGAGCAAAATGATATTGGCCATATCATGTCACTATTTGATTGCATGTGATGTTTATCATGTTTATACATCTTATTTGCTTAGAACGACGGTAGTAAATAAGATGATCCCTCATTAAAATTTCAAGAAAGTGTTCCCCCTAACTGTGCACCGTTGCAAAAGTTCGTCATTTCGAAGCACCACGTGATGATCGGGTGTGATAGATTCTTACGTTCACATACAACGGGTGTAAGCCAGATTTACACAGGCGAAACACTTAGGTTAACTTGACGAGCCTAGCATGTACAGACATGGCCTCGGAACACAAGAGACCGAAAGGTCGAGCATGAGTCGTATGGAGGATACGATCAACATGAAGATGTTCACCGATGATGACTAGTCCGTCTCACGTGATGATCGGACACGGCCTAGTTGACTCGGATCATGTAATCACTTAGATGACTAGAGGGATGTCTATCTGAGTGGGAGTTCATTAGATGAACTTAATTATCCTGAACATAGTCAAAAACCCTTTGCAAATTGTGTCATAGCTCGCGCTTTAGTTCTACTATTTAAGATATGTTCCTAGAGAAAATATAGTTGAAAGTTGACAGTAGCAATTATGCGGACAGTAGAAGGCTTATGTCCTTAATGCACCGCTCGGTGTGCTGAACCTCAAACGTCGTCTGTGGATGTTGCGAACATCGGACATACACGTTTTGATAACTACGTGATAGTTCAGTTAAACGGTTTAGAGTTGAGGCACCAAAGACGATTTTGAAACGTCGCGGAACATATGAGATGTTTCGAGGGCTGAAATTGGGATTTCAGGCTCGTGCCCACGTCAGAGGTACAAGACCTCCGACGATTTTTCTTAGCCTGCAAACTAAGGGAGAAAAGCTCAATCTTTGAGCTTGTGCTCAGACTGTCTGAGTACAACAATCACTTGAATCGAGTGGGAGTTGATCTTCCAGATGAGATAGTGATGTTTCTCCAAATTCATTACCACCAAGCTGCTAGAGCTTCGTGATGAACTATAACATATCAGGGATAGATATGATGATCCTTGGAGTGTTTGCGATGTTTGACACCGCGAAAGTAGAAATCAAGAAGGAGCATCAATTGTTGATGGTTGGTGAAACCACTAGTTTCAAGAAGGGCAAGGGCAAGAAGGGATACTTCATGAAACGGCAAATCAGCTGCTGCTCTAGTGAAGAAACCCAAGGTTGAACCCAAACCCAAGACTAAGTGCTTCTGTAATAAGGGGAACAGCCACTAGAGCAGGATTACCCTAGATACTTGGTAGATAAGAAGGCTGGCAAGGTCGATAGAGGTATATTGGATATACATTAAGTTAATGTGTACTTTACTAGTACTCCTAGTAGCACCAGGGTATTAGATACCGGCTCGGTTGCTAAGTGTTAATAACTCAAAATAAAAGGCTACGGAATAAACTGAGACTAGCTAAAGGTGAGCTGACGATATGTGTTGGAAGTGTTTCCAAGTTTGATGTGATCAAACATCGCACGCTCCCTCTACCATCAAGATTAGTATTAAACCTGAATAATTGTCATTTGGTGTTTGCGTTGAGCATGGACATGATTGGATTATGTCTATAACAATACAGTTATTCATTTAAGGAGAATAATGGTTACTCTATTTATTTGAATAATACCTTCAATGGTCTTGCACCTAAAGGAATGGTTTATTGAATCTTGATCGTAGTGATACACATTTTCATGCCAAAAGATATAAGATAGTAATGATAATACCACTTACTTGTGGCACTGCCATGTAAGTCATATTGGTGTAAAACGCATGAAGAAGCTCCATGTTGATGGATCTTTGGACTCACTCATTTTTGAAAAGTTTGAGACATGCAAACCATGTCTATTGGTGTAGACGCATGAAGAAACTCCATACAGATGGATCGTTTGGACTCACTTGATTTTGAATCACTTGAGATATGCAAATCATACCACATAGGCAAGATGACTGAAAAGCCTCGTTTTTAGTAAGATGGAACAAGATAGCAACTTGTTGGAAGTAACACGCTTTGATGTGTGCGGTCCAATGAGTGCTGAGGCATGCAGTGAATATCGTTATGTTCTTACTTCACGGATGATTTAAGTAGATACTGAGTATATTTAATTGATGAAACACAAGTCTGAATTATTGAATGGTTCAAGTAATTTCAGAGTGAAGTTGAAGATCATTGTGACAAGAGGATAAAATGTCTATGATATGATCATAGAGATGAGTATCTGAGTTACGAGCTTTGGCACACAATTAAGACATTGTGGAAATTGTTTCACAATTAATACCGCCTGGAACACCATAGTGTGATGGTGTGTCCGAACATCATAGTTACACCCTATTGGATATGGTGCGTACCATGATGTCTCTCATCGAATTACCACTATCGTTCATGGGTTAGGCATTAGAGACAACCGCACTCACTTTAATAGGGCACCACGTAATTCCGTTGAGACGACACCGTTTGAACTATGGTTTGGATAAACCTAAGTTGTCATTTCTTAAAAGTTTGGGGTTGCGACGCTTATGTGAAAAGTTTCAGATTGATAAGCTCGAACCCAAAGCGGATAAAATGCATCTTCATAGGACACCCAAAAACAGTTTGGTATACCTCCTATCTCAGATCTGGAAGCAAAAATTGTTTATAGAAACGGGTCCTTTCTCGAGGAAAAGTTTCTCTCGAAAGAATTGAGTGGGAGGATGGTGGAGACTTGATGAGGTTACTGAACCATCACTTCAACTAGTGTGTAACAGGGCACAGGAAGTTGTTCCTGTGGCACCTACACCAATTGAAGTAGAAGCTTATGATAGTGATCATGAAACTTCGGATCAAGTCACTACCGAACCTCGTAGGACGACAAGGACGCGTACTGCTTCGGAGTGGTACGGTAATCCTGTCTTAGAGGTCATGTTGCTAGACAACAATGAACCTACGATCTATGGAGAAGCAATGGTGGGCCTGGATTCCGATGAATGGCTTGAGGCCATAAAGTCCGAGAAAGGATCCATGACTTTGGAAGAAATACTTGATGTTCATAAGGCCGTTGGGTACAGATGGATTTTAAAAGGAAGGCAGACAATGATGTAAGTATCGCCATTAAGAAAGCTCGACTTGTCGTTAAGATGTTTTTCGACAAGTTCAAGGAGTTGACTACGATGAGACTTTCTCACTCGTAGCGATGCTAAGAGTCTGTTGGAATTATATTAGCAATTACTGCATGATTTATGAAATCTTGCAGATAGGATGTCAAAACATTGTTTCCTCGATGATATCCTTGAGGAAAGGTTGTATGGGATACAACCAGAAGGTTTTGTCAATCCTGAAGAACGCTAACAAATATGCAAAGCTCCAGCAATCCTTCTAAGGACTGGAGTAAGCATCTCAGAGTTGGAATGTACGCTTTGATGAGATGATCAAAGATTTTGGGTTTATACAAAGTTTATGAGAAACTTGTATTTCCAAAGAAGTGAGTGGGAGAACTATAGAATTTCTGATGAGTATATGTTGTTGACATATTGTTGATCAGAAATGATGTAGAATTTCTGGAAAACATATAGGGTTATTTGAAAAGTGTTTTTCAATAGAAAACCTGGAATAAGCTGCTTGAACATTGAGCATCAAGATCTATGAGGATAGATCAAAAACGCTAAATGGTACTTTCAAATGAGCACATACCTTGACATGATCTTGAAGGTGTTCAAGATGGATCAGTCAAAGAAAGAGTTCTTGCCTGAGTTGTACGGTATGAAGTTAAGAGTTAAAGCTCGACCACGTCAGAAGAGAGAGAAAGGATGAAGGTTGTCCCTATGCTTCAGACGTAGGCTCTATAGTATGCTATGTTGTGTATCGCACCGGAAGTGTGCCTTGCCATGAGTCAGTCAAGGGGTACAAGAATGATCCAGGAATAGATCATTGGACAGCGGTCAAAATTGTCCTTGGAGTAAATAAAGGACATGTTTCTTGATTATGGAGGTGATAAAGATTTCGGCGTAAAGGGTTACGTCGATGCAAGCTTTAACACCTATCCGAATGACTCTGAGTAGCAAACCGGATACGTATAGTGGAGCAACCATTTGGAATAGCTTCAAGTGGAGCGTGGAAGCAACATTTACAATATGACATAGAGAATTGTGAAGTACATACGGATCTGAATGTTGCAGACCCACTGACTAAAACCTCTCTCACAAGCAAAACATGATCAAACCCCAGAACTCATTGAGACTTAATCACATGATGATGTGAACTAGTTTAGACACTAGTAAACTCTTTGGATGTTGGTCACATGGCGATGTGACCTATCCGTGTTAATCACATTGCGATGTGAACTAGATTATTGACTCTAGTGCAAGTGGGAGACTATTGGAAATATGCCCTAGAGGCAATGATAAATTGGTTATTATTATTATATTTCCTTGTTCATGATAATCGTTTATTATCCATGCTATAATTGTATTGATAAGAAACTCAGATACATGTGTGGGTACATAGACAACACCATGTCCCTAGTAAGCCTCTAGTTGACTAGCTCGTTGATCAACAGATGGTTACGGTTTCCTAACCATGGACATTGGATATCGTTGATAACAGGATCACATCATTAGGAGAATGATGGACAAGACCCAATCCTAAGCCCAGCACAAAGATCGTAGTTCGTATGCTAAAGCTTTTCTAATGTCAAGTATCATTTCCTTAGACCATGAGATTGTGCAACTCCCGGATACCGTAGGAATGCTTTGGGTGTACCAAACGTCACAACGTAACTGGGTGGCTATAAAGGTGCACTACAGGTATCTCCAAAAGTGTCTGTTGGGTTGGCACGAATCGACACTGGGATTTGTCACTCCGTGTAACGGAGAGGTATCTCTGGGCCCACTCGGTAGGACATCATCATAATGTGCACAATGTGACCAAGGGGTTGATCACGGGATGATGTGTTACGGAACGAGTAAAGAGACTTGCCGGTAACGAGATTGAACAAGGTATCGGCATACTGACGATCGAATCTCGGGCAAGTATAATACCGTTAGACAAAGGGAATTGTATACGGGATCGATTGAGTCCTTGACATCGTGGTTCATCCGATGAGATCATCGTGGAACATGTGGCAGCCAACATGGGTATCCAGATCGCGCTGTTGGTTATTGACCGGAGAACGTCTCGGTCATGTCTGCATGGTTCCCGAACCCGTAGGGTATACACACTTAAGGTTCGATGACGCTAGGGTTATAAAGGAAGTTTGTATGTGGTTACCGAATGTTCTTCGGAGTCCCGGATGAGATCCCGAACGTCACGAGGAGTTCCAGAATGGTCCGGAGGTAAAGATTTATATATGGGAAGTCTTGTTTTGGTCGCCGGAAAAGTTTCGCGCATTATCGGTATTGTACCGGGAGTGCCGAAAGGGGTCCGGGGGTCCACCAGGGGGTCCACCAGCCCCGGGGGGCCACATGGGCTGTAGGGGTGTGCGCCTTGGCCTATATGAGCCAAGGGCACCAGCCCCAAGAGGCCCATGCGCCAAGAGATAAGGGAAATGGAGAGTCCTAAAGGGGGAAGGCACCTCCTAGGTGCCTTGGGGAGGATGGACTCCTCCCTAGCCGCACCCTTCCTTGGAGGAAGGGCCAAGGCTGCGCCCCCCCTCTCCCTTGCCCCTATATATAGTGGAGGGGAGGGAGGGCAGCCGCACCTGAAGCCCTGGCGCCTCCCTCCCTCCCGTGACACCTCCTCCTCTCCCGCAGGTGCTTGGCGAAGCCCTGCAGGATTGCCACGCTCCTCCACCACCACCACACCGTTGTGCTGCTGCTGGATGGAGTCTTCCTCAACCTCTCCCTCTCTCCTTGCTGGATCAAGGCATGGGAGACGTCACCGGGCTGTACGTGTGTTGAACGCGGAGGTGCCGTCCGTTCGGCACTAGGATCTCCGGTGATTTGGATCACGACGAGTACGACTCCTTCAACCCCGTTCTCTTGAACGCTTCCGCTTAGCGATCTACAAGGGTATGTAGATGCACTCTCCTTCCCCTCGTTGCTGGTTTCTCCATAGATAGATCTTGGTGACACGTAGGAAAATTTTGAATTTCTGCTACGTTCCCCAACAACTCGATGGGACCGATTTGCTCTTTTCGGTGAGACCGAAATGTTACAAAAGGGAAACAAAGAGTTTACATTGCAATCTCGGTGGGACCGATCGCTCACTTCAATTAGACCGAAATGTTACGAAGGGAAACAGAGAGATTACAACCCCATCTCGGTGAGATCGAGATCCCTATCGGTAAGACCGATTTGCTTAGGGTTTGTGGCAGTGGCTATGACTTTTGGAATCGGTGGCGCCGGATAGGAAGAATCGGTGTGACCGATTTTGGCTTTGGGTTTAGGTCATTTGTGGATGTGGGAAAGTAGTTGAGGGTTTTGGAGCATATCACTAAGCACATGAAGCAAGAGGCTCATTAAGCAACACCTCATCCCTCCTTGATAGTATTGGCTTTTCCTATAGACTCAATGTGATCTTGGATCACTAAAATGTAAAATGAAGAGTCTTGAGCTTTTGAGCTTGAGCCAATCCTTTGTCCTTAGTATTTTGAGGGATCCACTTTCATCATCCATGCCATGCCATTCATTGAGCTTTCCTGAAATAATAGTCTTGGAATAGCATTAGCTCAATGAGCTATATGTTGTTATGAATTACCAAAACCACCTAGGGATAGTTGCACTTTCACCTACGGGTTCGGGAACCATGCAGACATGACCATGACATCTCTCCGGCCAATAACCAATAGTGGGATCTCGATACCCATATTGGCTCCCACATGTTCCACGATGATCTCATCAGATGAACCACGATGTCGGGGATTCAATCAATCCCGTATACAATTCCTTTTGTCCATCGGTATGTTACTTGCCCGAGATTCAATTGTCGGTATCCCGATAACTTGTTCAATCTCGTCACCGGCAAGTCTCTTTACTTGTTCCGTAACACATGATCCTGTGGCTAACTCCTTAGTCACATTGAGCTCGTTATGATGATGCATTACTGAGTGGGCCCAGAGATAGCTCTCCATCATACGGAGTGACAAATCCCAATCTCGATTCGTGCCAACCCAACAGACACTTTCAGAGATACTTGTAGTGCACCTTTATGGTCATCCAGTTACGTTGTGACGTTTGATACACCCAAAGCATTCCTACGGCATCTGGGAGTTGCACAATCTCATGGTCTAAGGAAATGATACTTGACACTAGAAAAGCTCTAGCAAACGAACTACACGACCTTGTGCTATGCTTAGGATTAGGTCTTGTCCATCACATCATTCTCCTAATGACGTGACCCCGTTATCAACGACATCCAATGTCCATGGTCAGGAAGCCACAACCATCTATTGATCAACGAGCTAGTCAACTAGAGACTCACTAGGGACATGTTGTGGTCTATGTATTCACACATGTATTACAATTTCCGGTTAATACAATTATAGCATGAACAATAGACAATTATCATGAACAAGGAAATATAATAATAACCATTATATTACTGCCTCTAGAGCATATTTCCAACAAGGTCTTGGCTAAGCCCTCCCTGGTTTGGGGGACAAGCCAGCCTACAGGTCTTGACGACTCCCCTTTCTTAGGGGCCAAGGCATGACACCCTTTGTCGTCCAGCCTCCTCTCGCACCTCTATACAAACAGATGGAGGGGCACGTCAAAGGCACCAGAAGCCCTTGTCCAATCCCGTCTCTCCCATCCAAAGCACACTCTTCTTCTTCTGTCCTTCCCCGTAGCCATGAAGTACTGTTCAAATTTTGACTCTGACATCGCTCTTCTCGGACGCGTTGATACCTTGAAGCCATCGTCCACTTCGACGCTAGATCAGATAGATCTTCTTGGAGGAGAAACTCTTGTGGCCGAGACGTATAACCTACCCGCGGGAGTCAGTAGTCTCCAATAACATCTCCTTTTCTTCCTGCTGCGTTGAGTTGATCGTTGGTATGACTTCGTTATGTACACCTCAATAGTGATCTTGGTTGAATCTTGCGCGTCTTTTGTTTTGTTTTATGTAGCATGTTCCCCTACAACATACTAGTGGTGTGTGTATTCTGTGGCTTGCCACTAGTAGCATGTTATTATTGACGTGGGTTGTTCTCCGTTTTCTGATACTTTTTTGAGTTTTGTTAGGGTTTGTGTCCTACTCGTAGATGCAAGGCGGAGGCGCCTCTCAACAGATGGAATAAGGTCCTCCCAGCGTAGCCCCCGTTCTAGTGGTGTTTCTAGCATCGTCGGAGGGCATGTGGAGGTTTATCTCCGGCGGATCTCATGGGATTCGGTCGGTGTTTGTCTTCGGTGGATCCACGTAGATCCAGTCTTAGTTCGTCTGTGTTTGTGTGTCTACAAGTTGGATACTACAGATCTACCTTCTCTTCATCGGCGACGGTTGTTGTTCTGGTGTGCTGGTCCTATGGGGTCTTAGCATGACGGCTTCTCGTCTGTCTACTACAACAAGGTTTGTCCGGCTCTGATGAGTGAGGGGTGATGATGACGACGCGCCTTCGGTGTTCTTTGGTCGTCGCTAGATGGTCTACGGATCTGGATGTATTTTTTTACTTCTGGTGTTCTTGGTACTATCTTGACAGTTGATAAATAGATTTTAACTTTTTTCTAAAAAAACACCGTCAATAGCTTGTCATTGTTTTGGTATATTCCAAAACTACCCCCGTCAACATTATCCCTACCTCTGTTCCAGTCCGACCAGACCAATGTCCTTCCAGTCGCCCCCAGCCAACCACAGCGGCGCGCGTAACCTCGTCGCCAGCGCTGGCCGGCTGCTTCTGCCTCCGCCACCCTCCCCTCGCTCCGCGGCCCCACTACACCGAGCCTCGCCCGCTACTGCGCCACGACCTCCCTTGCTTGCCCCCGACGGCCACTGCTCACCCCCCTCCCCTGTATCGGCTCCGGCGACCTCAAGGTACCTGCTCGGCCGACCTCGCCTGCTCCGGCCGACGGCCGCCCTCGCCTGAGTCGGCCCCAGCGACCTCGACGTCACCGCCCTTCTCCGGCGACCACACCGCCTGGCCCTGCTCCAACGACCGAGCCACGCCGGTACTGTCACGCCCCTGTCCCTGCTGTGTTGCTTGTGTTGCTGATTTTTTGGTATTGAAATGTGCTAACTTTTTTTTTGAAGCTTTTTTGCGTGATTCAGTCAATTCCTTCACCTGAGCGTTTAGTGTGGTTTTGGTTTCATCAGATTTCATCACTAATTTGACGGATTTGGTTATGTCGACATGAATCAATTTGGATTTTTTGAGTAAGTGTATATCCCTGTACCTGTACTCCTGTAGGGTAGCTCTTCTGTTTTGTCCCTGAAAAAAAAAGTTTCCAATCGAAAATTGGGGCGAAACGTGCTGAACGCCGTATACGTACTGAACTCTGCCGTATACGTATTCGGGTCCAGACTAAATAAAATGTTGACTTTATTATCGAGAAAGAAAAAAAATTAATCCAGCAAAGTGACGTAGAACCAGCCTGATCTTGATAGCGTGAGAGAGAAAAAAAAGAGATCGAGACTCGACCACGGGCGGACCCGAAGGAACAGCTGGCGTCGAGCCCAAACCTCGCTGCCTCGGTCGGTCTGTAGGCTGTACACCGTAGACGTAGAAAATACGCTACCTATACGTAGCGAACACGCTATCATCTACGTACCGTAGTCGGACCCGATACACCGTATAATACAGGTCGTCGACGCCCTAATTTGGCAAAAGCTTTTCCCCGCAATCGATCGCAAGAGTTTTCGCGCGAACAAGAAACCTCCAGCTCCCCGCTCCGCTCGAATCGCCATGGCGCATCACCGGCGCCGCAGCTGCCTGCGCCGTGCCCTCACCATCGCCGGCGGTGTGTCAGCCGGCCTCCTCCTGCTCGCCGGCGGCCATACCTACGCCCACGGCCAGCTCTTCTCGCCGGGCTTGCTGCCCCTCGGCCTCGGCGCCGACCGCTCGCCGCCTTCGCCCCGCCGCCCTTCGCCCTCTCGCCGCTGCCGCCCTACCTCCTCTCAGATTCGGAGGCCGACGCTGAGCCCCCGCAGCCGGAAGCCAACCTCCCGCGGCGCCTTCTGCCCCTCCACCGCTCGCCGCCGCCCTTCGCTCCCGCTCCCTCGCCGCTGCCGCCCTACCTCCTCTCAGATTCAGAGGCCGACGCTGAGCCCCCGCAGCCGGAAACCAACCTCCCGCGGCGCCTTCGGCCCCTCTATCGCTCGCCGCCGCCCTCGCCCTTCCTGGGCTTGGACTAGGCCGATCGCTCACACGGCGACGCGGATGCTGTCTTGCTCCCGGACCGGGAGGTTCTTGTCCTGACTGACGCTGAGCCTGGCGCCAAGGCGACGTGCGCCTTCCAGGGTGGAGCGTCGTCCCCGGGGAGCGCGCTCGGGAGGCTGCCGGGGTCGGGCCGCCACGCCTACGTGTGCCCAGTGCCCGAGCCTGCCCAGAGCCTCCAGCCGCTCCAAGCGCCCGTGCTGCTCCCCACCTCGGCTTCCTCTGCCGATTGCCCTGGCCGCGCATTGCTGAATTGGAGCGGCCGGATCGCGTTCAGCTCTACAACTCTCGACAGTGGCAATGTTCTTGTCTTTGCAAAGGGCGTCAACCATGTTGCTGGCGGTGTCCAATGCCTGTATCGCTACTGCGGCGAGACCCATGCCGTGGTGGCCTCCTTCCCGGCCATCACGTCCGTACAGCAGGTTACCCGGTGCCCTGCTCCACCGATACATCTGAACTCTAGGAACACAGAGTTCCGTGTCACCGTGGCAGCCACAGGCGAGGATCCAATCCCCACACTCGTGACTTATCGTCCCCGGCAGAGTGAAAGTAGCTTGCTGGCGGCACCGGAAAAGAACCTGATTTGTGCATGCACTATGATTCACAACGTCTCAAAGTTTCTTCGCGAGTGGGTGCTGTATCATGCGGCTGTCGGGGTGGACCACTTCATCCTGTATGACAATGGAGGGTTTTTACGGTACCCTATACTGCTACTAGGGAGGGAGCAGTATATGTGTGATCCCACCGTTGATCACAAAGGGAATTGCTCTGGTGGGCCAATACTTCTGAACGACCAGGACACAAGCAGGTTGAGTCATGCCTGGGTGAGCATTCTAGCACACGACGTGGTTGTCGACCTCACAGCAAAGGCAGATAAGCAGCTCCACGTCCTGCGAGATGCGGCTGAAGTAGAGGTTCGGGCACGCTCCGGCACTCACCTAGACGCAGCTCTTCGGGCGTCAGAAGACTGGCACATCTTGCACATCCTGGCCTCGTCGTCCACGGCGGCGAGCTCGTCCGCGGCGCAGGATGGTTTGGCATGCGCTGATTGTGCCTCGTGCATGGCGGCAAGCGTGATGCTAGGGTGAGGATGGGGCGCACGGTGACGGGCCATAACGTCATAACTGCACAAGCATCAATCTACGATCACGACAGATTAAGGGGAAGTGGCCCGGCCGGTAGGCGCACGGTTGAAGGGAGACGACCGTCCGGGGACGTCTCCCGGAGATGCAGAGTCGCCGAATAATGAACTGCAAGCGCATATACTGGTGGCCGAGAGACACGCAGTACTAGCGATACTGCTGATCCGTTTTCACCGGTACAGATATCTAACAACCCTTGGATCTTTGCCATTGGACGGCCTGTATTCAATACAGGGTACCATAGAAGAGCTCATGACAATGGAGGTAAGGATGACTTGGCAGATCAAGTGGAGGTCAGCCGGAATTAGCATCTCGACCGTGCCTTGGCCGTGGATCAAAATGCAGGAAGCCGGCTTCTCACATTGTGCTGCAACGCACCAGAGCTCTTGCGAGTGGATGGCCTTTATTGATGTCGACGAGTTCGTTTTTTCGCCCAACTGGGAACGATCTGAGAAACCGTCAAAATCGATGCTTGAAGCCATTGTTCAGGTTGATCCAGATGTGGGGCAAGTATATCTGCTGTGCTTTGATTTTGGCCCCTCTGGCCAAACATCACACCCACAGGAGGGTGTCATCCAAGGATACACATGCCGTCTGAAGCAGATTCTGCGTCACAAATCGCTGGTTCTTCTTGATGCCGTGGACCATTCTTTGGAGAATGCGATTCACCATTTCACACTCAAGGCTGGTTTCAAGAGCATATGGAACATGCAGGCACGTGTGAACCATTATAAATACCAGGCATGGAGTGAGTTCAAGCATAAGTTCAAACGACGAGTGTCCGCCTACGTGGCTGACTGGAGAGATCCAATCAACCTTCAGTCTACTGACCGGGCCCCCGGCTTTGGAACTGATGGAGTCGAACCGGTTGGTTGGGCGCAAAGGTATTGCGACATCAAGGATAACCTGCTGCAGCAATTGACCGCAAGGTGGTTCGGTAGTGGATTGGGAAGTCAGGGGCCTCAGGATACTTAGGCTTGGCAGTATCTGTAACCTGCGATTGTCTAGAAGGATCCAGAGGCATTAGAGATGGAACTGTAATCTAGTTTAAACTTGTCTCCTTGCCTCCCAAGATCAATCTAGATACCAATCTGTACATCGCTTGCCACGTTCGGCACCTATAAATAAACATCACGCGGCCTCCAATGGAGGTAGAGACGCTTCCACAATTCTCACATGGTATCACGAGTCATCTTCCTCTTTTAGCAATTCATCTAGATTGATCTGATCATGGCGAGCTCTTCCTCCAGCTGTTTCGCTTCATTGACACCGCCACCGCCGTCTCTGAGGAATTCCTGTCCTGCACTGACAAGGATGGGAAGCAGCACTGACAAATCATTTCATAAGGTTCACATGATGGCAATTTAAGTTTGCTGAAGGTATTTTTTTGCTCTTCGGCTCTTCTCTTAAAATACTTGGCCGGATGCTGTTGATGGTTAATATATCAATAACTTTAACTCTTCGAGAACTATAATCGTCTATGCAGAGGCCGGGGGTAATCCTCCTTTTCCAAAAAGAATTCTAGGTTGTCTTGATCTAGAGCTTCTATCGCCTCTTCAACAATGTATTGGCATAAACTCTTAACTTTTACCTGAAGCTGCCCGTCAGATATCTATTCCTAATAGTACATATACCTGACATTATCTGTCATGCCTACTGCATACTGTTTGGTACGCTGTCCACTTATCCAGGATTCCATGGTCTGCAGTAATAGTGGATTTGTATTATTGGAATTATTATCTAAGTGTTATTTTTCAGGTTTGGTATCACTTCTGCTCCAGGTAGTAGATCTTTGAGCAGGATACCATGTACAAAAGGTAATAACTGAGGATTCATTGTAACACCCCAAAAATTTAACCCTGAATTTTTTTGAATAAAATTTGGCCAGGAAATTAAATTTTTGCTTTCTGGATTTTTATTTTGATTTCAGAAACCCTTTTTCTTTAATGATGTAAAATTTTTACCTCAAGAGAAAACTTTCCAAAAATATTATTGGACTTATATGCTCTCTCAATAAAACAATTCTTTTATCAGTAAATTTATTTGCATAATTGTTTTCCTGAGCTTTATTCTTTTAAAATGATTTTTCATAAGTTTTAGGGCCTCTTTTGCACTTCAACCCTTTGACAAATGCATTTAAAATTTTCACCAAAATTTGGGGATGTCATGTGATGTTTCTAAGTCACTCTGGTGCAAAAATATCTTTTATTCATTTGAGTTTTTAAGCTCCAACCCTAGTTTTCAAAACTGGTCCAGTTGGTGAGATTTCACTACAACCTATTTAAATATTTCTTTAAAAATTTCATGAAAATTTGGAGATGTCAGTAGATGCATATAATTCATTTTTATGCAAAAACCCATGACTGTTCTTTGTAAAATTTGAGCAAATCATCCTCTTTTGCTCTCTGGTCCAGTTGGGTGTTTTGTACTACAACTCCATTTTCTTTTTCTCCATTACCCATGATCTTTCTCATGCTTGTAGACCACCCTACAAAACCCTTAAGTCCAGGAGAGTGGCCCCATGGGAGTATTTTTGGTCCATGAAACCATATCATTTTCTTTCTGACCAGGTTTGGTTTTCTCAAACATTTGCACTAGCAAGTTTCTGTTTTTGCCAAACTAACCTTGCCACCCTCTTTACTTTCTAAAGAGACTAGGATCTGGAGATTTTGGCCACTCCAAGAACTGCCTAGATGCCTCTAACTTTTTGTCAAACACCTTGTGTGCATAGCCAGTATTGGCATGATTCTTAGTTGGCATTATAAGCTTGATCCCCTGACCTAACCCCCATGTCCATTAGCCTTCTTGCAGACTCTAAACTAGTCATGTTGGTTGCCAGCCTCGTTCGAGCGCTCTAGCCTGCCCTGGCATTTCGCCGAACACCTGGTGCGCGTGCTCTGGGCTAAAGAGACTAGGATCTGGAGATTTTGGCCACTCCAAGAACTGCCTAGATGCCTCTAACTTTTTGTCAAACACCTTGTGTGCATAGCCAGTATTGGCATGATTCTTAGTTGGCATTATAAGCTTGATCCCCTGACCTAACCCCCATGTCCATTAGCCTTCTTGCAGACTCTAAACTAGTCCTGTTGGTTGCCAGCCTCGTTCGAGCGCTCTAGCCCGCCCTGGCATTGCGTCGAACACCTGGTGCGGTGCTCTGGGCGCGCCCAGAGCGCACATTTTGCACGCGCGTGCACCGAGTCGCCGCGTCTCACTGCCGCCTCCCCCGTGCTCGTTCTGGCCTCTACCCTCTCGCAGCCAGCACGGCCGCCTCCTCCTTCGCCGCAGAGCCACCCCTGGAGCCGCACAGCGCCGCCGTCAGGTCGGCCACGGCGGCTAGCGGCCGGCCACAGTGGGCTCCTGCCCCGGACGGCGCCACCCGAGCCACACCAGCGCGCCAGCTCGCTCATGGAACAGCCCGAGCTCATCCACGAGCTCGTCCGCTAGCGCCTGTCGCCGCCACGTCGCCCTGCCGCTGCAGAAGTGGTCGGCCGGCAATCTTATCCCCTGCAGCGGCGGAACCGACCTCGTTGTGCTATAAAAGGAGACCCCCGGGCGCGTCTGAGCACTCAGGCAGCCTCGTACCACCCCTCTAGCGCGCCCCACGACCAGCAAGCAACGGCGGGAGGCCTCCTTCCTCGCCTCCGACCGATTCGGCCGCCGCCGCCCTCCGGTCCCAACCGTCCTGAACAGAGCCTCCCCCACCCTTCCAGCACCACCGCCCGACTCCTCTTCGTCTTGCGGAGCCGCCCAGACCCCCAGCTACGACGGAGCACCACCGCAGCCCAGAACCCCAAATTCATCTCGAAGCTGCCGTCCGCCGCGGAGCTCACCGCCGGCGACTTCCTTCGCCCCCACCACCCTAGCTACCACCGGGAGGACCGCCCCGAACTGGCGGATCCATCCCTGCCCTCCGGAGCCCGCGAGGAGCCGCCAATCGCCGGCGACGATCGCCGGAGCCCCGCCCCTGTTCGGCCAGAGGAGGAAGGAGGCGGGGCGACCGGTCAAACCTGACCAGTGGGCCTCCTTGGACCCAATGTCAGCGACCCCAAGCCGGTCCACGCTGGCTAAGTGGAGGCGTAAACGCGAAGTACGTGTTCGACGTGTACAGATATTCGAAACGTTTTTCTTTTTTTCTGTTTTATTTTAAAAACAGAGTTTGACCAAAACTTTGACTGGCTATATCTTTTAAAATAAAACTCCAAATAAGTGGATTCTTTTTCCTACCTCTCACAAATTTAGTCTAGTTTATTTTAAGATTTATTTGAAAAAATTTCAGACAACCTTTTTGCACTGTTTTGAAACTATGTGTTAATTTGAATAATTTCAAAATTAGGTTTTTGAAGAAGAAGGCATATTTCAAAAATGCACCCCCACTTGCATATTCTTGAAGGCAAGCATTCTGAACCTTGGCATAATATTATGTGTGTTATTCGACACGATTATAACACCACCTTAATACGTAGAACTCGTTATTTTATGTGGTGATACGATCATTTGCATGAATGCATATTGGAGATCTCCTTGCTGTTGGAAATGGTTATGCTTGTGACAGTAATCATCCTCGTATGCTTTTCGTGCCTGCCAGAAGGAAGCCGGGAAAGTCTCTGTCTTGGGTAGACCTGAGCTTGTCCCTAGTTCCTCGACGAGACGAGTGTGTCCGGCATGGCATGATGGGGTATGATGAGTGGTGATTCTGTCTGTTGGATGAAATATATTCGTTATGCCAATCATGCAGGGAATACTTAAACCTCCTGAGTCGACCATAGATCGAGTCTTGTTCCAGTAACCCCCATACTTGTTTCGTACTACCACTTGTCCCTACAGCAGGTAGGGTACGGTTCAGTAAGTTGTCAACCCCTTTCTAGCACACACCGTATAGAGAGGCCATGGTGGAAGATACCGGTTGTAGCCGGTAGGCAGGCCACCTGGTCCGGGGGCATGGGTGTTTCCAGTTGGGACCGAGAGGGGAGGCCACCCCTTAGAGCGCGTGATATAAATTTGATCCCATGCTATTCGAGGTTGTAGCCTCCCCACTTAGAGTTTTGCTTGACAGGTGTCGTGGGTGATTCCAGACACCGGTAAGTTAAGCTGGTGTGTGCAAGTCAGATGTGTTTTCAATTAAAAGACCGTAGACGGAATTAGTCCCGATGGACTGAAGGAATCCGTTACTCGTGGGTAAAGAGTACACCCTCTGCAGAGATTAAACATCTATTCGAATAGCCGTGTCCATGGTTAAGGACTACAGTCTGGGATGGGTCAAGTGTCGGTCTTAGTGTCGGTCTTCGGAGGAGAACTTGCTAAACCAGAACATTGATTATGACCTATGACATATGATTATTATTTTTATTATTATTATGGACTAACCGGTTATGCTATTTTATTATTTGAATTATTGAGTATCCCTGGGACGGTCCTACCTCCTGGATATTCGCTGCACTTATCCTCTTATAAGCCCTTTATGTGGTGTCGCTTAGACGCCCGACTGTGGCATGCTTGTTATTTAATTCACTTATAAGCCCTTTATGTGGTGTCGCTCAGACGCCCGACTGTGGCAATGCTTTAAATTATTATCCTTTCGAGGTGTCGCTTCAGACACCCGATCGGTGCATTCTATTCTTACTCTAGTATCGTTATGATTAATCCTGTCTGTGTGCATCATAGGTTTTATTTACATCGAGACTACAGAATAATCCTGAACATGATTTTCATCTGACATATTATACCTGTGTTCATAATGTTTGCGAGTACATTCAAAGTACTCACTGGCTTGTCCCTGGCTATTGTCTTGGCCAGATTTCTTGCACAGAGAGGAGCGTTGTGATAACAGCCTCGGAGTCTACGCATTGATGATAGCAGCCTCGCGAAGATAGGAATTATCCTGGTCGGCTGTCCCTGTGAGAAATGGAGCCCCCATAGACGCTGATGTACCACAAACCGCTTCCGCCATCAACCACTAGCAACCTCATGTTGTACTCATAGGCCAGAATGGTCTTGTACTACATATTATGTATTTTTTGCTTGGAGTTACTGTATCAAGTTAGTGCCTCATCAGCTAACAGTAATCCTGGGGCTGGTGAGCACAACGGCCATTTTCTGGGAAATTAATACCCGGAAAACCGGTCGTGACATTCATGGGCCATGTAAAATTTCATCATGATATTTTCAGGCATTAGTTACTTGAGTGTCAGACATTTTCTGTGTTCTTGTTTTGTCCTTTTTGTTCAGAATTAATGATTTATCAAGTGCTGCACATTGCATGCACGCCGCAAAAAAAAGCTTCATCTGATTTTGCTAAATGTTCTTTCTTACTGAACTAGCTTCAGGATGGATGGCAGGTTTGCTAACAATTTGATCTTTTTTGCTCATTGCAGGTTGGTACTAATTTCTTGAAAAAAATTGTGCTTTTTACAGCACCATCCTGTTGAGCCATGATATTTGAACCAATGAATTCAGATAACATCTACCATGTTTACGGATCACTACATGTTCCATTGTAAGTGGAACAATGTGAGATCCCTTTTTCAGTAACCATCTGAACACACGTTTCATGCTTTTCTGAATTATTCAGTGCCACTCATTGCATGTTCGCTGCAAGCTTCTAAAAAAACTTTATATTTTTGTTGCTAAATGTTCTCTCTTACTAAACTAGCTTCAGGACGAACAGCAGGTTTGCTAACCATTTGATCTCTTTTGTCCATTGCAGGTTTGCTACTTAATTCTCAAAAAAAATCATGCTTTTGCATCACTATCCTGTGGAACCACGAGGCCTGATCCAATGATTTCAGAGAACATTTACTATATTTATGGATCACTACATGTTCTGCTGGAACAAGGTGAGATTCTTTTTCAGTAACCATTATTTGAACACGCATCATGCTTTTCCAATATAACTGAACATCTGAAGCAGCCATGGTGTATATATTTTAAAATTGCAAGTCAGCACCTCCCCGTTTGATTGCTATGGACGTCCTTATAAGAATTACAAGGGATTTTCTTAAATACTCCAAAGGAAAGACTGAATCTCTTGAAATATAACTTTATATTTATTGATTAGCGAATGTGGTAATATGTATAGAATTAGTTCCGTTCTAAGACCCTCATATCGTCACATTTTCTTTTTGAAAGGATCAGTCATGGCTGATGTTTCATTGAAATTAAGCAGAGAGCAGTGATAAAGGTGACAAAGGTGGGGATCGGTAGATCAAGGACAGAAAAAAGAAGAAGGAAAAGGAAGAACTAAGTGCCCTAGGCACACTCCTCTAGCCTACTCTCACGGCGGGTCCCCGAAGGGGCTCTGCAAGCTTCTACCACCACATTGCTGCCAAAGGCTGAGATTACGCCGGATAGCATTCAGCACGTCACTCACGCTCGCCTCTATAGCCCTGAAGATGCAGTGGTTGCGCTCCTGCCAAATCTCCCAAAGAGCTAACATCACCAAGGATTTTATCCCTTTTCTGTTGTCAGGCTGCGTGACAGCAGCCATGGCCGCCACCCTCTCCAGCGAGCTGGCGCCTTGAGTCCGAGTTGATAGAAGCATCTACTGGGAACCAAGTGTTTTTTTGTGTGGATGTACTGGGAATCAAGTGTTACCTGCAGGAGGTAGGTCTGGTAAGGCCACATGGATGTGGTCACTGAAGCAACTACATTGTTACTCCAGGGTCTGCTAAGGTTCTATTTTAATCATACGATGAGCAAGGGGTCCGCAACATACTCACATAGTTACAAATCTGAAGCACCGTTTAGTTTGTTGGCTAGCAGTATGAATCAGAACTGGGTACTTTTATCTGTTGCGAATAATTTAAATATATTTTTAGTGATCTTGTGTGCATTTATAAAAATCTGAAGGTGGTCATGATTAGGCTGACCAGTAGGCTTTTCTTCTGTGTGAACAGAAGAAGGAAGATGGTACCTAACAGAACCAAAGTAATCGATTCTTTATGTACATTTGTAGAAATAAAACAGAATAGATATAAGACGTTTTGCAGTTTAATAAATTGAACTGCAAAAACGTCTTATATTCTGGTTACAGAGGTAGTAGTTCTGACATCATTTTGGAAATAGCATCCAGTTACTTCCCTTTTTCTTACCATGTGCTTGCAGAGTAGTGCTGATATCATTTTGTAAATAGCATTCAGGTAGTCATGCCGAGTTTTCTATGATCCAAATAAGAGGACACTTGCCTTTGTTTTAACATACAGATTAAATGTTCATAAGTATACTATTCTGATTGGTTAGTCAATGTATAGATAATAGTTTGGTGCATGCCGCTCTTATTTGCTTATCCTTTCTTAAGGATCACTTCTAAGAGCAACTCCAACGCGCCGACCAAAACAGACGCATGCTTTGTCCGCTTTTCGTCCGTTTGGGTCGGCCGCCCGCTCGGCGTCCGCGCCCGTTTTACGTGCGCGACCCTTTTCATATCCGCCCATAAATTTTAAAAGGGCCGCGGCCATAGATCATGCCAGCGGCCATGCCATCGCCCGGAGTTCATGCCGGCGCCATGCCAGCGGCCGACATACAATGCCAGCCTCCAAAAAAGCCACAGTTCATGTTGGCGCACTTGCCAGCGGCCGGCACACGTGCCAGCACAGAAAAAAGGGGCGGGAGTTCGACCACGCCATCTTGATCGTGGTCATACCAGCACACTTGCCGGCATATAAAAAAAGGATGACGCTCTCCGCCATAGATCACCCGTCGTCGAACTTGAGCATGTCGGCTTGCATCTTCACCAACCATGGCCTCTTCCTCGGCGACACGGTGTTCAAGTCCACCTTCATGATCTCCACCCCCGTCATCATGCTAGCGAGTGCCACTTCTTTTGCCTTGGTCTTGGCATTGGTGGCCTCGATCTCAAACATCTTGGCTTGCTTCTCCGCCTCCATCTCAAGCATCTTGGCTTGCTTCTCCGCATCGAGCTCAAGCATCCTCCTTTTGATCTCCATGAAGGCGTTCATTTGCTATTCCTTGTCTTGCCGGTGCTTCTCCTCCCTTGTGTCCTTCTTGCTCATCATGCCCTCCAAAGTGGCATGCAAGGCAATCGACGCCGCATCGCGCTTGTCCTCCTTGGAGTTGGTCTTCCCCCGCGGCCGTGGCTTCTCGCCCTCCCCATGCTCCTCGACGGCTTCCTCCCCCCCACGCGCCTTGGTGGCGGCATATTGTGCCTTGAACTTCTCCTCCCCATTGATGACCATCCAACAATGGGAGAGGTTGAAGGACTTGCCGCCATGTTGGGCCTTGAATGCCTCCAAAGCTTGGAATGCCTACAAATGAACAACATGCAAGCATAACGAAAACGGATACGAAGAGGGGCGCATGGATACCATATCTTTCATGTCGATGCCGCTCATGGGGCGTGCCTGGATGCTCTCAAGGGTGGCACAAAACTTTTTGCACTCTTGTTGTATCACCCTCCATCGCTTCGAGAGAGACACCCACCCACGCTTGCTCTCCATTTCGTACGACGCAAACTTCTTGCGTTCATGGTGCTCACGATGAACACGAAGCCAGAAGGTTGATGCCTTTTGCTCGGCGCCGACCTTGGGGTCTTGCCCAATGTCCCTCCAACACTCACAAAGGAGTTTGTCCTCTGACGGCATGTATGCCTTCGTCCGCCTGCTTTTGCACTCCTTGTTTGCGCCGACTTGGTTGGCGAACTCGTCCTCGAACAAAGGCTCCCCTTTGATATCCACTTCATCCTCTTCCTCAAGGCCATAATCCTCCGGGAATTCGTGGTCGAGCGGGAAGGTGTTGCCCATGCCGACCTAGTCTTGCATGAAGGTGTCGTCCATGCCAGCTTGATCATAGGTGGCGGGCATGAAGGGCGCTCGGCCGTCTTGGCTTTGGGTCTCCTCGGGATCGAAGGCAGCCGCGCCGGCACCGCCGACGGAGGCAGCAGCCCCCGCACCGGTTTTGAAGATGATGTTCTCGATGATGAAACGGTTGGCCGTTTCGTCGTCACCGGCGGTGGACATTCTGTCGAACAGGTTGCGGGCGCCGGGAAGCATGTCGGCTGGTATCTCCCGCGGGCGTTTCCCCGCCCCTCTGGAGGATGATCCACCGACCACCGGCGTGGCGTTGAGGTCGATGGCCATGGGCGCGGGCACGGGCACAGGCGCGGACGGCGCCACCACGCTCACCTCCGGCGAGCATTCCACGGAGAAGCGGGAGGCTTGCAATAGACATGGAAGCCGGGAATCAGTTGCGTGGCAGACACGCGCGGTGACTCTGGCAGCACCATCTGAGGAAATGCCGACGAGCCCGTGCTGGCCAGGGTCTAACCCTAGGTAGAGCAGGGCCTCCCTCGTTGCTGCAGCGACTCGGGCATTGGTTTCCTCCTGCTGTGCGGCGGCGGAGAGGGCGGCGACGGCCGCTGCTTCGAGCTTTGCGTTCTGCATGTGCCTCCAGCCCTTCCTCTTGGCCGACTGCATGGCCCGCTCCTCGGGCATCAACTGCTTCTTCTGGGGCGGCGTCGCGGTCCTGCGGGGCGCGCGGGGCTTGCCTTTGGCAGAGGTGACAGAGGGGAGGCCGGCGGCGGCATCGAGGGTCGGCACATCGTCCATGGCAAGCGGCCGGGAGCGCAAGCTGGCGGGAGTGTTTTGGAAAATGGAGGGAAATGGTGGTCGCTGTGCCACCAACTGGCGGGCCAGGGGGAGGATTAGGCGCGCGTCCGCTTCGTGTCCACGTCGACGCAAATGAGGCCCAAATTTGGGCTAGGAATGAGTCACCCGGCGGACGAAAAGCGGACGCGCGTCTGTTTGGGTTGATGCGTTGGGCCGACTTTTGTGTCCATTTTGACCCAAACGGACACGCGCGGACGAAATGGGTCGGCACGTTGGAGTTGCTCTAAGTATCTAAGGAAATGCCTTTCCTTCTCAAGCTTATCAACTGCACATCTCCTGGTCCTGACGTCTGATATGCCGCAGTTAAGTTATTTGTTATCCTGTTCTATAACAATGTAAGGCTTGGGAACTGAACTGGAAATTATAGCCTTAGTGCATTGATCTTGCCTTTGTTCCTGGGAGCTGAAGTGGAAATTATATCCTTAATGCATTGATCTTACCTTTATTTGATTGAATTTGTAAATTTTGAATTTGTTCGACATGAAAACACCTTTCTTTTGTGTGTTCAGATATGCAAGGGTCGCAACTCTAAAAAAGATTTCTGTTGTTGGAGAAGGAATTAATCCATCACAGTGCTCCTTAAGAGGGCACAAGCTGCTGCTATGGTTCCTGAAACGACATCATTCTCTGCAATCCAGTACATGGGAACCTGCTCAGGATGTGCCAGGTACTCTTGGATAAACTTTGCTGAGTTTGGCGGGAAGAATCTCTGTATAAGGTTAAGAGAGATATAATACTTTGTCACTTTGTGCTGTTTTAAAATTAAAAAAAAAACTTTGTGCTGTTTTTGCAGAAATGGTGAATTAGGGGGAAAAAATCTCAATATTTGCATTTTCTTTTCACTTTCAGTTACATGTGTTGCTTGCAGTCTGTAATGCCACTCTTTCAGCTTTTGTGTTGCCTGCAATTTCTATCTGATGATTAGTCTCCAGTTTTAACTATGTACCAGAATTCCATTTCACCACCCCCAAATCTCAAGCTACCATTTTGTCTTGCTGTCTCCACGGAGAAATGATAGATGCCTAACACACATGTGGATGTTTTTAAAATTGCATGCCCCTCGCTGCCAAAAGGGTTTTGTTAGTTATCACTTGTCAGTTGCTTATTTGACAGACTATGAATATACGATTATGATTGTAGGTAAGATCATTTCAAAGCAGAGGGTGGCAAATTTGGTGCAGTGATTGCTGTCAAATGGGCCGAGGTAATTCTTTCCTGCAGATATGCTATGGATAAACATGTAACAGCCCATTGTTTTTACTGATTATTATGTTGTCCTCGATGATTCACATCTCAGAATTTGTAATGTAGCTGACATGATAGTATCATATTATTTTACTATATGAAAAACCCTTGAATAGTTATAAAGAAATACTCGGTTCAACTATGACTGCATATTGTGATGTAACCATACCAGGAACGAACCACGACTCGAGATGAATCACTTGCGTGAGATTCCGATTTGCCGATCCAGTTCTATGGCTGGACTTGAAGCCTCGAAGGCCGTTAGCAGGGAGATGCCTGTTGAGCTGCTAAGCTTTCCCTCATGACGTGACAGTGTTTAGAGGCAAGATTAGTTTTGCTTGCAGAACCAACAATCTCCTTCAGCTGGGGGGTACAGTATATAATGACCCATAGTGTCTGATCGCTATATTATATATCGGTTATAGATTATGCATGTCTGTGCAGTGATGAACCGGATGCCTCTTTGGAGGAACCTAGTTTAACCCTTGCCCCACAGGTGAAAAAGGAGGTTGTGTGTAGCAATTAGAATTTCTATATATGCATCCGTGAGATATGAACTGGTCGAAGAAATCGATGAAGGATAACTATGACTTATAAACGCATATAATCAGTGACAAATTAGATAGAGATGCTTCTCTCTTGTACTCTACTACACTCTCGTACAAACCCAAATCATACTTACTGCCCTGTTATCTGCATATTTTCTAGTTGTGCGTTTGATGTAACAATCAGAAATGTAATTGGTTCATCTGATCAATAAAATAACACGTGAGGGGGCATTTCCTTAAAAAAAAGTTTCTTCTTCAGCTGTCTCAAAAAAAGGAAAATCAAAATATTATTCAGAGAAAAACACACCGTCTCTCCGCATACATCACCTCGACCGGTGCTGTCACCAATGTCCTCCAAGCCCAACCCTCTCCTCCCGAAGCTACAGAGAAGAATTAGTTATACTCGCACCTCCCCTAAAAAAAGTTATACTCACACGAAAGTGCTTACTATTCTTTCAATAAAGAACATATTAATGTTTTATAGTGTTCAATATCATTAATTTCTATGTTACTTAGTTGCATTATTGTACATCCATATTTTTCAACCTTTTTCCTTCGAAGCGGCTATATCTTTGAAACTTTGTAGCACATGTCTGTGACGATGATTTGTAAGTATTTTTAAAATTATTTAAATAAATATAAATATCTCTACTCCTAATGGACGAATTGGTTGAATAGTCCCCCCCCCACTTTCAACCGGTTTATTTTCAACCGGTTTATTTTCAACCGATTTTTCTTCGTCCCACCTCCCACCAGCCCCTCCCACCGGTTTTTCTCTTTTCTCGTCTGACCGGCAATACCCAACGTATTTATGGTAATCAATTATAATTAATCCACGTATAGTAATAAATCAATCCAGGTATGGTAAGGTCATAACTCAGGAAATTTTCAATATGGTAATTATATGGTAATAAATTTAAATTACCCCAAAGGCTATCAATCCAGGTATGGTAAGGCCATAACTCGGGAAATATCGAATATGGTAATAAATTTAAATTACCACCAGGTATGGTAAGGCTATCCACGTATAGTAATAAATCATATAGTAATAAATCATAATTAATCCATGTATAGTAATAAATCAATCCAGGTATGGTAAGGTCATAACTCAGGAAATTTTGAATATGGTAATTATATGGTAATAAATTTAAATTACCCCAAAGGCTATCAATCCAGGTATGGTAAGGCCATAACTCGGGAAATATCGAATATGGTAATAAAT
>NC_041387.1:82824741-82830281 GCF_002162155.2 Triticum dicoccoides | reverse complement strand
TTGAATATGGTAATTATATGGTAATAAATTTAAATTACCCCAAAGGCTATCAATCCAGGTATGGTAAGGCCATAACTCGAGAAATATCGAATATGGTAATAAATTTAAATTCCCACCAGGTATGGTAAGACTATCCACGTATAGTAATAAATCATATAGTAATAAATCATAATTAATCCACGTATAGTAATAAATCAATCCAGGTATGGTAAGGTCATAACTCAGGAAATTTTGAATATGGTAATTATATGGTAATAAATTTAAATTACCCCAAAGGCTATCAATCCAGGTATGGTAAGGCCATAACTCGGGAAATATCGAATATGATAATAAATTTAAATTACCACCAGGTATGGTAAGGCTATCGATCCAGGTATGGCATGCCCTCACCTGATCACCTATCATAATCTCCAGCCCCACGCACGCACCAAAGAACCCACCCGGCACCAAACGCAGTGTCGTGGTTCTAAGCCTGACAGTAGAGTGGGGGGGGGGTAGGTATGGAGAGGCAAGGTCCTAGCTATGGAGAGGTTGTAAACACAAGGGATGTACGAGTTCAGGCCCTTCTCGGAAGAAGTAATAGCCCTACGTCTCGGAGCCCGGAGGCGGTCGAGTGGATTATGAGTATATGAGTTACAAGGTGCCGAACCCTTCTGCCTGTGGAGGGGGGTGGCTTATATAGAGTGCGCCAGGACCCCAGCCAGCCCACGTAGGAGAGGGTTTAATGTGAGTTAAGTCCGGGGCGTTACTGGTAACGCCCCACATAAAGTGTCTTTACTATCATAAAGCCTACTTAATTACAGGCCGTTGCAGTGCAGAGTGCCTCTTGACCTTCTGGTGGTCGAGTGAATCTTTGTGGTCGAGTCCTTCAAGTCAGTCGAGTGAGTCCCTCGTTGGTCGACTGGAAGGCGACCTCTTCTAAGGGTGTCCTTGGGTAAGGTACTTAGATCAGGTTCGTGACCCTACCCTAGGTACATGACCCCATCATTAGCCCCCGAATGGATTGAGGCTTCGAGTGAGGAAGGAGTTGATGTCGTTTCCGATTAACCTTTGCGCTCTGGTCGTGCGCTGTTCTGGACCAAAGAATCTCTTCGTCGATGGTGAGCAACTTGTCTTCAGTCGACTCGATCCATTCTCTTCTTTCGTCGAGTGATCTTTCGGGCTTCGACGATCCCCGAGCGACGGATCGCGGGAAACTCCGCGTCTGACAGACTGATCTGCCGTTCGCGGATTCCGCGGGATGCGAAATTTGGGGACGCGCGCGAAGTGGAGCGGACCGCGGCGTTCGGATGGGACGGGACATAGACGCCTCGATCTCCGCGCCGCTTTCTTCGCCACGTATCCCGTCTGCATAACTGTTCCCGGATATGATTAGATCGACCGGGCCCACCTGTCATCCACTCGGAAGGGACCTTATAAATGCGCCCGGCGAGGATTTCTGTGCTGTGCCTCAGCGTTCTCTCTCTCTCTGCTCCCTTCGCCCCCGTCCAGCGCGCTCGCTCTCGCCCCCGCACAACTTCCCTTCGCGCATCTCGCCGGCAACCATGGCCAAGGAGAAGACGGCGGCGCTGGAACGTGCGAAGAAGGCATCGGCGTCGGAGAAGGCAAAGGGGAGATCTACCAGCCGCGGCGGGTCCTCGTCCAGATCCCGCCTGCCGAAGGGCTGGGTCCAAGGAGACTGGATCCAGTCGACCATCACAGAGAAAGACCTCCTCGGCATGGCCAACGAGGGCTTGATCCCTCATGGAGCTGCGAGGCTTCCGGGGAAGGAGTGGCAGCCCCAACCAGAAGAGGGTGAGTGTGTGCTCTTGGCCACCCATGTTGATCGTGGATTTTCTTTGCCGCCGAGTATTTTCTTCCGTGGCTTCTTGAACTTCTTTGGAGCGCAGCTCCACCACTTTACCCCAAATTCTATCGCCTATCTTGCCGCATTTGTGTCCATGTGTGAGGATTTCCTGGGCTGTCGACCGCACTGGGGTTTGTTCAAGCATATATTCACGTGTCGCTCTCAGACCGTGAAGAAGGCGAGCCCAGGCGATGAAAGAACCCGAGTCGTCCAAATGTGTGGGGGCCTGGGGATCCAGGTGAGGAATAAGAGCACCTTCCCGCCCATGACCTTTCCCGAGTCAGTCAGAGGCTGGCAGTCGACTTGGTTCTACTGCCAGGACCAGTCGACGCCGGGGCAGTCGAGTGGACTCCCACAGTTTACCATGGACCGAGTGAACAAGCCTTCCTCTCTGAAGTTGATTCCGGAGGAGAAAGCTGACGTGAAGATGTTGATGGAGCGCGTGGTGCAGCTGGTTCGGGAGGGAGTGACGGGCATGGATCTCCTGGAGGTCTTCCTTAGGCGTCGCATCCAGCCCCTGCAGTTCCGGAGCCACTGCATGTGGTTGTACTGTGGGACTGAAGACG
Organism: Triticum dicoccoides; assembly: GCF_002162155.2. Lineage (NCBI taxonomy): Eukaryota > Viridiplantae > Streptophyta > Magnoliopsida > Poales > Poaceae > Triticum > Triticum dicoccoides. Next base: position 82,827,869 of record NC_041387.1, on the reverse strand, counting down.
AGACTCGAGTCCATCCGGAAGCAGTCGACGATGTCACTCTGGAAAGATGGATGGTAGCCGTTACCGGAAACAAGGACAACCCACGCGGAGCCCGAAGGATTCCTCCGCTCGACCACAATAGTGATCCAAACAAGGTACGCTTGCTCTGCTCTCCACTGTGTTCTTGTCACACTTATTTCTGTTTATCCTGTCGACTGGTCGATTGATCCTTGTCTTGATATCTGCTAGGCCCTCACCGAGCTGTACTCGATGCCCAATGGGGCACAAGCCCCGACTGAGGAGGGTGAGGCGAGTGGGGGCGAGAGCCAGGAAGAGGAGGAATGGGACTCGGACGTTGCAGAGGATGATGATGATGATGATGATGATGGCGGTGATGAAGATGACGTTGAAGACGAGGAAGAAGAGGAGGAGGAGGTCGTACCACCGCGCTCGGAAAGGCGGTCGAAGCTTGTCCACGACCCTTCGACTGAACGTGGTAAGGGGGTTGCGACCGCTGCTCAATCGACCAAACGCCCTCGGACCACCTCTCCAGTGCCGACTGAAAAGGCGCCGAAGCAGCCCAGGGCGGCCTCGTCGAAGCCGATCAAGCTCCTGCCGAAGATGAAGGTGTCCATCCCCACCATATCAGGGTAACCGTGCTGCTTAAGTCTTCTTATTTTGTGTGAACTTTGTCTCTGGTCGACGCTGAAGTTAGTCGACTGATCCTTTGGAGTTGCAGTGCTGCTACTTCTGAAACCTCAGCCCGGGCTGATGACCACGAGATGGAGGACGCAGCAACTTCGAAACCAGGTACTGTATTCTTAACGCCGTTCTTAGTCGACTGACTCGCGATCTCCGATCCTGATTCTTCTCCGTAGCTCCACCCAATGTTGTTATCGATCTCCCTGATGATGATGAGGATGAAGAACCACTGAAGCGCAGGAGGAGTCGGAAAGCGTCCGCCAGTAAGGTGCCTCAGGATGTGACGGCGCCTGAGATTCTGACTGCGGAGGAAGAGAACACCACTCGACACACGGTGTCCTTCGCAGATCCATTGACGAGTGCTCAGCAGCCCTCCCTCTTCACGACGCACCACGTCCCAGAGGACCAAGCTGGCGCGGCGAAGGAAGCGATACGCCAGGCGGGAATCATGATGGAGCAGTTGAAGACCATCCAGGATGCGAGCCAGGCAGCTTATGACGCCAGTTCTGCCCTCCAAAGCAATGTTCAGGTCAGTCGACCACCGTTTGTTCTGTTGGATATGCTACCAAAAACTTTTCCTTTCCGAAATTTATAGTAGTCACCCACTGGGTGTGTCGATTAAACTCCGTGTTAGCGGGGGCACGCTGAGTGCACCCGCTGGGTGTAGTCCCCAAGGCTAAGGTCGACTGCTGGTAGTCGGCCTTAGGCTTTATGATGTCAATCTTTCTGTCAGTCGACTATGTCGACTGGATTTCACAAACCGGTGGGGGCACGCTGAGTGCACCCACTGGGTGTAGTCCCCGAGACTGTGGTTGACTGCTTGCAGTTGATCATAGTCTTAAAGAATACATCTCTCTCTCTCTTTTTTTTGAGGTCGACTGGTCGACTTTATCTTCAACAGGATTAGTGGGGGCACGCTGAGTGCACCCACTGGGTGTAGTCCCCGAGACTACGGTCGAATGCTTGTATTCGGCTGTAGTCTTAGAAACGTGTGTTTTTTCCTTTTTCACTCGGAAGTGAATTATATTTGACATTTAGTCGATTGGTTCTTCGCAGAACTCCTGTGATCTTGTGGCTCGCTACTCTGAGCTGGAAAACAAGCACACTCAGCTCGAACTGAGCTTGAAGTTGGTTCAGGAGAAGCTGACGAAGGCAAAGGAGGAGACCGAAGGTATGTTTGGTGAGACCCTGACGACTGCTTTTCCCCTTGCTTGTTTCAAAATCTGACCTTGCTGTAACTTGCAGGTAAGGTAAGGGAGGCCCAACAGAAGAAAGACCTCGAACTAGCTGAGAAGATCAAGCTTGCTGACGAGAAGTTAGCTTCAGTCACCAAGCTTGAACAAGACAATACCAATCTGAAAGCTGCTCTTGGGATCGCCAACAAGGAGGTCAGTCGACTTAAAACTGATAAAGCTGCCCTGACCGACCAAGTCAGCAAATTGACTGGGAAGAAAACTGATCTGGAGGCCTTCCTGAGTGGTCTTGCCAAGAAGCTGTTTCTTATGCTTGAAGGTAAACCTCTATGCTCGGCAAACATTTCCAATTGTGGTTTTTCCATTCGACCATCCCCTTGACTTAGTGATCATCCTTGCAGAATTTTGTCAAAACTTTGAAGAAGAAACTAGCCGGCTGGAGCCAAACCTCGACCCCATCAATTCTCCGGTGAACGACGAAGTTGCCATGGATGTTTTCCGACTGGAGTCTCGTGTTGCAGCTGTCGTGGACTATCTCGTAAGGCTGAAAGCCGCCACCTCTCGCATCGACTCGACGCTCTGGCCTGAGGAGACACTTCAGAATGACCTTGAGTCGCTGATGGCCCGCTTGAACTCGATCCCTGGTCGAGTGCAGGAATGGAAGAAGTCCTCGGCTCGGTGTGGTGCAGATGTTGCTCTGTGTCTGGCCCGAGTCCACTGTAAAGATGCGCGAGAAGAGAAGCTGGCAGCCCTTCGGGTGGCCAACACCAAGAAACACGACTTCAGGTCCTTTATGGAAACTTTCCTTGCAGCTGCCACTCGGATCGCCGACGGAATTGACCTTGATGAATTCGTTGCACCTTCCAGCCCTCCACAGGAGGGGTAAAAAACTTCTTCTGGCTCGACGCTTTAAATTTGCCTCGGTATGCCGAGTGGAATTGTAACCGATAAACCTTAACAGGCTTAACGCCTGAGCACTCTCGGTTCCTTTAGATATCGATTCAAACTTGAATTTGGTGCTTGAATACGATTGCCTTTGGCTCGAAATGTCTTTTGCAGGTTCAAAGCAAGGCGCCTTTACTGCAATCGACTTATCCTTTAGTCCACTTAGGCGAGCACTGGGCTGCGGCTAAGCCTCCGAGTGGAAGCCCGGCTTACCACTCGGTAGGATTTCTGTAACTTAGACGAGCACTGGGCTGCAGCTAAGCCCCCGAGTGAGAGGTTTACTCTTCACTCGGTAGGATTTTGATAACT
>NC_041387.1:82722446-82824377 GCF_002162155.2 Triticum dicoccoides | reverse complement strand
GAGCACAGGGCTGCAGCTAAGCCCCCGAGTGAGAGGGTTGCTCTTCACTCGGTAGGATTTTTATAACTTAGGCGAGTGCTTGGACTGCAGCTAAGCCCCCGAGTGAGAGGGTTGCTCTTCACTCGGTAGGATTTTTATAACTTAGGCGAGTGCTTGGACTGCAGCTAAGCCCCCGAGTGAGAGGCTTGCTCTTCACTCGGTAGGATTTTTTTACAACTTAGGCGAGCGCAGGGCTGTAGCTAAGCCCCCGAGTGAAAGTCTGGCTTACCACTCGGTAGGATTTTGATAACTTAGGCGAAACGGATTCGCAGCTAAGCCTCCGAGTGAGAGTCTGGCTCACCATTCGGTAGGATTTTTACAAACTTAGGCGAAACGGATTCGCGGCTAAGCCACCCACTGAGGGGGAATTTTATTGGACAAAAATAAAAAGTGACAGAAATTATGGAGGAACTATGACACTATTATTTTGAGGTCCATGAACTACAGAAGTACTTTATTGCAACTCATCCGAGTGATAAAACTTAAGTATAAAATGGGCGGAGTAGCTCCGCGTTCCAAGCTCGGGGCTCGTCGATATTATGGTCGACGTTGTAAAGACGGTACGCCCCATTGTGAAGAACCTTGGTGACGATGAAGGGACCTTCCCAAGAAGGAGCAAGCTTGTGTGGTTTGTGCTGATCCACTCGGAGAACTAAATCCCCTTCCTGGAAGGCTCGACCTCTCACATTTCTGGCGTGGAAACGACGCAAATCTTGTTGGTAGATGGTCGAACGGATCAGAGCCATCTCCTTTCTTCCTCTAAAAGGTCGACTGCGTCCTGCCGCGCTTGTTCAGCCTCTGCTTCGTTGTAGATTTCAACTCGAGGAGCATTGTGGAGAAGATCACTCGGCAAGACTGCTTCAGCTCCGTAGACCAAGAAGAATGGAGTTCTTCCGGTCGACCGATTAGGTGTGGTCCGCAGCCCCCAAAGCACTGAGGGAAGTTCGTTGACCCAAGCTCCAGCCGCGTGTTTGAGATCACGCATCAGTCGAGGCTTCAATCCCTTAAGAATCAGTCCATTAGCTCGCTCTGCTTGTCCATTCGACTGCGGATGGGTGACTGAAGCGTAGTCGACCCGTGTGCCTTGGGAGTTGCAGAAATCTCTGAATTCCTCTGAGTCAAAGTTCGACCCATTATCCGTAATGATGCTGTGCGGGACTCCATATCTGAATATTAGTTCCCTGATGAAGCTAACAGCAGTACCGGTGTCAAGGCTCTTGATTGGTTTAGCCTCGATCCACTTGGTGAACTTGTCGACTGCCACCAGTACATGCGTGAAGCCACTTCGTCCTGTTCTCAAAGGACCGACCATGTCCAGTCCCCATACTGCGAAAGGCCAGACGAGTGGGATGGTCTTCAGAGCCGACGCAGGCTTGTGCGACATATTCGAGTAGAACTGACATCCCTCACACTTATCCACTATTTCTTTTGCCATCTCATTCGCCTTTGGCCAGTAAAATCCGGCTCGGTATGCTTTGGCCACGATGGTCCGAGAGGACGCATGATGACCACAGGTCCCCGAGTGGATATCATTGAGGATGAGTCGACCTTCTTCTGGTGTTATGCACTTCTGACCGACTCCAGTCACGCTTTCTCTGTATAATTGTCCTTTGATTACGGTAAAGGGCTTAGATCGGCGGACGATCTGTCGAGCCTCTTCCTCATCTTCCGGAAGCTCTTTTCTCAGGATATATGCGACATACGGAACTGTCCAGTCGGGAATGACCACCAAAACCTCCATGATCAAGTCGACCACCGCTGGGACCTCAATCTCAGTCGGATCTGTGGCACTCTTGGGCTGTGGAGTTTCTTTGGTGAAAGGATCTTCTTTGACTGACGGAGCGTGTATATGCTCCAAGAACACACCACTCGGAATGGCTTCTCTCTTGGAACCTATCTTTGCTAGATCATCAGCTGCTTGATTTTTCAGTCGGGGTATATGATGGAGCTCCAACCCCTCGAACTTCTTTTCCAGCTTCCTCACTGCACTGCAGTATCCAGTCATGGCTGGGCTTCTCACGTCCCACTCTTTCATCACCTGGTTGACCACTAAATCTGAGTCGCCATAGACCATCAGGCGACGGACGCCGAGTGAAATGGCCATGCGCAACCCATATAAGAGGGCCTCATATTCTGCCTCATTGTTGGAGGAATCAAAGTGAATCTGGAGTACATATCTGAGCTTATCTCCTCTGGGGGAAACCAGGACAACCCCAGCACCGGAACCATTCAACATCTTAGAGCCATCAAAGAACATGGTCCAATGCTCCGAGTGAACTTCAGTCGGCTGCTGTTGTTCAATCCACTCGACGAGGAAATCTGCTATTGCTTGGGACTTAATGGCTTTCTTTGCCTCAAACTTGATATCAAGGGGAAGAAGTTCAATCGCCCATTTGGCCACTCGACCAGTTGCATCTCTGTTGTGCAAAATCTCTGATAGTGGAGCGTCGCTGACGACTGTGATGGAATGATCAGAAAAATAATGAGCAACCTTCTTTGTGGTCATGTATATTCCATACACGAGCTTCTGATAATGAGGATATCTCTGCTTGGATGGAGTCAAGACTTCAGACAAATAATACACTGGGCGCTGAACTTTGAGAGCTTTTCCTTCTTCTTCCCGCTCGACCGTAAGCACAGTACTGACGACTTGTCCTGTGGCTGCGATATAGAGCAACAGAGGCTCTTTGCTGACTGGAGCAGCAAGCACCGGCTGGGTGGAGAGCAGAGCTTTTAGCTCGGCAAACGCTGCATCAGCTTCTGGAGTCCACTCGAACTTGTCTGTCTTCTTCATCAGTCGGTAAAGAGGCAATGCCTTTTCACCGAGTCGTGAGATGAATCGACTTAATGCGGCCAAGCATCCAGTAAGCTTCTGGACATCGTGCACTCGCACAAGGCGTTTCATTCGGAGAATAGTGCCAATCTTCTCTGGGTTAGCGTCGATTCCCCGTTCGGAAACGAGAAAACCGAGTAACTTGCCACCAGGAACTCCAAATGTGCACTTTGATGGATTGAGCTTGATATCATATCTTCTGAGGTTGGCAAATGTTTCGGCAAGATCAACGAGCAGGTCGGAACCTTTTTGTGACTTGACAACGATATCATCCATATATGCTTCCACATTCCGACTGATTTGAGTGAGTAGACACTTCTGAATCATTCGCATAAATGTGGCTCCGGCATTCTTGAGGCCGAATGGCATGGTGATATAGCAGAAGCACCCGAATGGAGTGATGAAAGCTGTTTTTACCTCGTCGGGTCCGTACAGACGGATCTGGTGGTACCCGGAGTAGGCATCTAAAAAAGATAGCCTCTCGCATCCCGCGGTCGAGTCAACAATTTGATCTATGCGAGGGAGAGGAAAATGATCTTTCGGGCAGGCCCGGTTGATGTGCTTGAAATCAATGCACATTCGGAGCGACTTGTCTTTCTTAGGAACCATGACGACATTAGCGAGCCACTCGGAGTGGTATATCTCTCGGATAAAACCTGCCGCCAACAGTCGAGCCACTTCTTTACCAATGGCTTTTCTCTTCTGGACGGCGGACCGCCGAAGATGCTCTTTGACTGGTTTTGCAGACGAGTCGACTCTTAGGCGATGCTCAGCCAGTCCCCTGGGAACACCTGGCATGTCAGCGGGCTTCCATGCAAAAATGTCCCAGTTCTCACGGAGGAACTGGATGAGCGCTTCTTCCTATTTTGGGTCGAGTGTTGTGGAGATGCGGGTCGGAGCTGCATCGGGGTCGGTCGGGTGAATGTGAACAGGCTTCGTCTCACCGGACGACTGGAATGCAGACTCTGTGGCGGGTTTCTTTGATCGCAGCAAGTCACTCGGATCTGCGTTTTGCTTGTATTCCTCGAACTCGACCGCTGTCACCTGGGAATCGGCAATCTTGGAGCCCTTCTGAAAGCACTCTTCTGCCTTTTTCCTATCACCGGTGACAGTGATCACTCCTTTGGGGCCGGGCATCTTCAATTTGAGGTACACGTAGCATGGTCGAGCCATGAACCGTGCGTAAGCTGGTCTCCCCAAAATGGCATGATATGCACTCTGAAAATCCACGACCTCAAACATCAACTTTTCTTTGCGAAAATGTTTCGAATCACCAAACACCACATCCAAAGCTATTTGGCCGAGTGACTCGGCTTTCTTCCCTGGTATAACTCCATGAAAGCTCATGTTACTAGTGCTCAGTCGGGACATCGGAATGCCCATTCCTTTCAGTGTGTCTGCATACAACAAATTCAGCCCACTTCCACCATCCATCAGCACCTTTGTCAGTCGAGTGCCTTCGACAACTGGATCGACCACCAAAGCTTGCCTCCCAGGGGTGGCAATATGAGTCGGGTGATCAGATTGGTCGAATGTGATGGGTATTTGAGACCATTTCAGATAATTTGCTTTTGCTGGGGCAACCATGTTCACCTCTCGGTTAATGACTTTCAGTCGACTCCTGCTTTCCACATCTGCAAAGATCATCGGAGTGGAGTTGATATGCGGATATCCTTCCTCACTGTCCTCCTTGTCTTCGGCCTTGTCCGACTCCTTCTCCTTGTCCTTAGACTGTTTTCCCTGAAACTGCTGGATCAGGAGTCGACATTGGCGAGTGGTGTGCTTCGGGTAGATGATATTCCCCTCTTCGTCTTTCTTCGTGTGGATGTGACATGGCATATCCATTACGTCGTTCCCTTCTTTATCCTTTACCTTCTTGGGGTTCCAGGATCCTTTTGGTTTCCCCTTAAACTTTCCCTGAGTCACGGCCAGAGCCTCTCCAGGAGCTGCTGGTTCAGCCTTCCGCTTCTGTTTCCGACTGGTGTTTCCTTTTTCCGACTGACTCGGCTTGTGCTTGCCGCTTCGGAGTCGGTCTTCTTCTTCGCCGTTGGCGTACTTGGTAGCAATCTCCATCATCCGACTCAAGGTCATGTCACCGGTTCGACCAAACTTCAAACTCAGTTCTCTGTTCTTGACGCCATCTTTGAAGGCGTAGACTGCCTGATGATCAGACACATTCTCCACAGTGTGGTGCAAAGTGATCCACCTCTGAATATACTCTCTGAGAGTCTCATTAGCCTTCTGCACGCAGACTTGCAACTCTGTCAATCCAGCTGGTCGCTTGCAAGTTCCTTCAAACGTTCTGATGAACACTCGGGACAGATCTTCCCAAGTGTAAATGCTGCTAGGAGGTAATTGAGTCAACCATGCCCTGGCAGAACCTTCCAGCATGAGGGGCAAATGCTTCATGGCCACCTCGTCGTTCCCACCGCCAATCTGAACTGCCACTCGGTAGTCTTCAAGCCAAGTTTCAGGCTTAGACTCACCAGTGAACTTGCTGACTCCTGTTGCCAACCTGAAATTGGGAGGGATAACTGCGGCTCTGATAGCTCTGCTGAAATATTCAGGACCAGAAACATGCACTCGACTGCTTGTGGGCGCATCTCTGTCGAGTCCGCCCCGATGGGCTCTGTTCCGGTCGACCAAACTTGCACGATAATGGATCGCGCGTCGAAGCCTGGTTCTCTGGGGTCGACTGGAACCCTTCGCCCTGTACTGTACTGACGCCTGTCATCTTGCTGCCGAGGAGCGTAAGACCCACCCCTCGGAGGGGAATGGGGCACTCGACGCCTATCATCTCGGTCGAGTCGGTCGCCATATTGGCCTCGCCGATTCTCGTGCCCCTCGCGCCGCGGAGGCGATCTGGGGCTGTGAGCCGACTGAACCGTATTCGCAGTGACGGATCGACTGTGAATTCTGTGGCGCGACTGAGATACGGCTGAATTCTGATCTCCTGCTGCCCGAAGCAGATCCCTGATCTGCAGCAAACCCCTGCCAGCTTCCGACTGTGAAGGATGGATGGACTCTGCTATACGGGTCGCAGCTGCTAAATTCTGGATTGGGGTTCGATATACCTGAGTCGGCGGGAAGAGTTGACGTCGACTGGTGTCGGGAACTCGTTGCCGCACGCGCTCGTCGAGTGCTCGCTGAAGATTCTCCAGTCGAGTGCGTTCGGCCAAATTGGCCAGACGTGCCTCCTCCAAGGCACGAGCCTCGGGGGTTTCTCCTGCGATGGGAGTACGCAGGGCATCCACGTTCCTGCGGCGAAGTTCCTCTCTTTGCAGAGAGTCGAGTGGCTCGGGCTGGTACTCTTCGTGGCCTCGTGCGGGGTCGCCTCCGTCACCTGCTCCACCATCACGGGCGAAGCCAGGGGGACTGCGGGGCCCGTCGACCATCAAGATTTCCGCCGCTGGATCACTGCTACCGCACTCGGATGCAGTCTCTACGGAGCCAGTCGACAGATCGAACAAGCCGTAGAGAGATTCGTCGGGCTCGATTGCCGCAACTTGGGTGGTGGCCGATTGGCGAGCCACCGCGTGCCTCACCCATCGCTGAAGCCTCGACCGGCCCGAGCGCTTGCGCTGGCGGGAGACCGGGAGGGTGGACGATGGAAGAGCCAACCGATACTGGGTCGACGGTTGCCGCAGCAAAACGCCGCGGACACATGCGCGAAAATGCGTCGCACCGCGGACGGGGAGCGCATCAACGTCGAGTGGAGCCTCCTGGAGCCACACGGAGTCGTCGGCGATGAAGGTGAGAGTGCCGAGACGGATCTCTTGACCCCCGACCAAAACTCCAGCAGACACCATGATGAAAGTACTCGGAAGAATCGCAACTTCTCCACAAAAATCGCTAAAACACCTGCCCCACGGTGGGCGCCAACTGTCGTGGTTCTAAGCCTGACAGTAGAGTGGGGGGTAGGTATGGAGAGGCAAGGTCCTAGCTATGGAGAGGTTGTAAACACAAGGGATGTACGAGTTCAGGCCCTTCTCGGAAGAAGTAATAGCCCTACGTCTCGGAGCCCGGAGGCGGTCGAGTGGATTATGAGTATATGAGTTACAAGGTGCCGAACCCTTCTGCCTGTGGAGGGGGGTGGCTTATATAGAGTGCGCCAGGACCCCAGCCAGCCCACGTAGGAGAGGGTTTAAGGTGAGTTAAGTCCGGGGCATTACTGGTAACGCCCCACATAAAGTGTCTTTACTATCATAAAGCCTACTTAATTACAGGCCGTTGCAGTGCAGAGTGCCTCTTGACCTTCTGGTGGTCGAGTGAATCTTTGTGGTCGAGTCCTTCAAGTCAGTCGAGTGAGTCCCTCGTTGGTCGACTGGAAGGCGACCTCTTCTAAGGGTGTCCTTGGGTAAGGTACTTAGATCAGGTTCGTGACCCTACCCTAGGTACATGACCCCATCACGCAGCTCCTCTCGATCCCCTCGAGTAAACGCCGCTGCCGTCGTGCGATCTTCCTGACACAGACGCCGTCGCCGCCTCCTTCCCACCTACGGCGTCCCCCACGTCCATGGTGACGGCGCTCACGTCCTACACTGACCCTCCGCCTCATATAGGTTGGTCGTTGATGGAGTGGGATGTGCCGCTGCGGTTTGGGGAGGCGCAATCACGATCTGGTTGGGATCTCAGTGTGGACTCGTTCTCTGCGATGAAGGATGGCGCTGCCTCCCTAGCAAATGGGATCGGAGGAAGGGGCTCTACATCGTGAATGTCGGCGAGGCAGCGGCCGAAGGCGAGCCCGACGGTGAGCACGGGTGTTCGTCCCATGAAATAGGCGGCCACGGAGGGCGGATCTGAGGCCACCCCAATCGCCGATGGCCCTTCCTCCCATCGCTCATCGCCTCCATTCTCTCTCTCCTCTAAATCTTTGTCGCCCCTGCCTGATTCTGGCCGACGCCATCCGGCTCTCGCATCGACCACCACGAGCACGGCTGCGGACGAGGCGCAACCGCAGACGCCGCCGCCGCCATCCTCATCCACCTCCTCCACCATCCTTCCCAGCCGTCGTCGGGGGCACCCGCCATCTGCGCTCTAGCCCACCCGCTCCCTCCTATCCCCTCCCCCTGCCTGCCAGCCCCGTGATCCATCGCACAGATGGCAGGTACTACAGCGACCTCCTTCCCAGCGGATCCGGCCTCCTCCGATGGAGATCCATCCTGGGCACCGCCTTATTCTCATGCGTGCACTTCTATATCAATGTCTCATTCCACCTCACCTGAGCCCTTACCTTCCCACCTCTGCTTCAGATCCACATCACTTTTCAAGGTATGTGCTTGATTGTTCCGAACTGGATCAATGGATTGTGCAAGGTACTTTGGGTGTCGTCATTGACGGCAATTGTCACGCCATGCTACCATCGGAGGGGTCCCTCATCGATGATTAGGGTCTTCCGAACTGCACGAGCTCCATTGAGAAGGATGTTTTTAATTCTAGTTTTGCCTACATGCTTTCTTTGCCTGTATCTACTTAGCTAATGTCTTCTTATAGATAGTAGCTGCTGAAGTGGTGATCAAAGTTGTTCACTATAAGGAAACAACCATGATAACAAAAGTGTATATTCCCTGACCTTTGACCTGAAGTACTTTTTCATTAGAAACTTGCAACAGCCAGGCATTGAAATTAGCAACAGCTTCGTACGTACTGAACTAATTTGCAGCAACACGTACTGAACTAAGTTAGGTTATGCTCATCATTCCAACGTGCTTAGTGATAACCACCTAGCAAGCTGATCAAACATGAAAAAATTGAAGTGCTACTGCTAATCGTACTATTCTGAATGTGAAAATCTATTTAATTGGCTCTTCTCTAATTGTACACTTGCATAAATCTCAGATCTTGCAAATTACAGTATAACCATAAAAGTCATGCTTTGACTCCTATAGGGCCTTTTGCACTTTAATATGACTAATAATTTGCCTTAATATCACAGATTGTATTACTACCTTTCTAAGTGAATGACATTCAAGAAGGTCATTAAATAAAACCAAGAAATCCTTCTGGTATTGGAGTGTAGGAAAGTTGAGACTATAAAACCAAAAGGTTATATTTACGTTTATTAGAGAAGGTTCTTTACTTTTTATAGGAAAACACAAAATGTTGCGATGTAGAGTCTAGGTGGTGGGCCTCCTTGATCCACTTGGTGGATGAGGGCGACTCCGGTCCTGGCACCCATAGTGCCAGTGATCCAAAAATCATAGGGCCTGGATATAGCTCTAGCAGACGTATGCGGCTTGCGCATCGAGATTGGTCGTCTCGAGCATGGAGATAGGCGAGTTGTAGACCAAGAGCTGGTACAGAGATAGGCGAGTTGTAGACAAGAGCTGGTGGGCAGCAAGAAATGCATGCACACCAAAGAACAAATCTGAGTCACATGCCTACTTCTATTGGTTTCTACAAAGAGCGGCTAGCTTAGATCTTAGACCAGTCGGTCACTGTCGAGGTCGCCAAGGTGATCTTACAGCACCGCCGTGGGGATTTCTCATGATTTTATGTAGGCAAGCCGCAAGCGGTGGTGGTGATTGGCTGGGTGGTGTCGCTGCCTTGGGAAGAGACGAAGTGATGGTAAAAGTAAGCAGGATCCTATGATTCTTCCGTGGGGATAGCCAAAGTCAAGATGTCGACTACAGACTCGTCGCAGACTTGCAGTGAACCTGGATGCGGCGAGCCTGATTTGTGGATCGATGGCGGGTCTTGACTTTGTTAGGCTGGGATTGGATGGTTGCGGAGGGTGGTGTGCTTGGTTGGGTTCCCATGGAAGAATGTGGCCTCCTCGTGGATCTGGTCATGCCCATCCTAGAGAACATTGTGTCCCTAGCTCCCTCGAGGAGTAAGGACAGTGCAAGCGGCAGCAGGGGGTAGGGGTAGATGTGGGGAGGGATGTCGGCGGCTGCTCGAGATCATCATGATGAAACCCTTGACGTCCCATCTTTATCAATGGAAGTGGAAGAGCACGAAGTCGAGATTGGATAGGAGTTTGAGTTCTTTTTGGCACCGATCGGTTCCCCACTTTAGAGATGTATTTTTTTTGCGTGCGAGCAAACAGTGGGTTGATTCTAAAAGGGATAGGCACTTTTCAACAGAAGTGCATGACGGACCAAAAATATGACCTCATTTTATTCGTTTGATAGATATCGTATTATTCGTTGTTGTTCGTTCGGTGAAATTTCCTAATATTTGATTGTTGTGTTTCTAATTAGAGCACCCCATAATCACCCAATATGAGGGGATGATAAATGAAAGATACTGATTATAAATTTTGAAGAGCCCGTGGCAACGCACGGGCGTTATACTAGTATTTTAATAATAATCATTCCTCTGGAAAATTTATTCGTGTTTTGGTCATAATGCCCGGCCCATAATTAGTCCAGTTCGTATCTTAGCAAAGTCCATTATATTGTATCAAAACCTTCTTCTTTAGCTGTCTTATAATTACCCCTAGAAAAATTGTCTCAAAATTATGGGTGGATTGCGAGATGTTTGGCTCGTTGAAAGTGCAACTATCCCTGGGTGGTTTTGGTAATGATTAACAACATATAGCTCATTGAACTAATGACATTACAAGATAAATATTTCAGGAAGTTCAATGATTGGCATGGCATGGATAAGGATTGTGGACCCCTTAAAATGCTAAAGACAAAAGATTGGCTCAAGATCTAAAATCCAAGACTACATTTTCCATTTTAGTGATCCAAGATCACATTGAGTCTATAGGAAAGCCAATACTATTAAAAGGAGATGAGGTGTTGCTTAATGGTTTGCTTGCTCAAAATGCTTAGTGATATGCTCCAAATCCCTCAACCACTTTCTCATATCCACATATGTCCCAAACCTAAAGTCAAACTCGGCCCCACCGATTTTATCTATCCGGCGCCACCGAGTTCATTTGACATAGCCACTGCCAGAAACCCTAGTCCTTTCGGTCTCATCAATAGGGATCTCGGTCTCACCGAGATGGGATTGCAAACTCTGTGTTTCCCTTCATAACATTTCGGTCCAACCGAAATGAGCGATCGGTCCCACCGAGTCTGCAATGCAAACTCTCTATTTCTTTTTCGTAACGCTTTGGTCCCACCGAGACGAGCGAATCGGTCCCACCGAGTTTGCCTGACCAACTCTCTGGTTTGCTTATTACCAAAGTCGGTCCAACCGAGTTTGAGTAATCGGTCCAAATGAGATTACGTTATGCCCTAACCCTAACGACATCGGTCCTACCGAGATGCATGTCGGTCCCACCAAAATTGTCTAACGGTCACATATGAACTTAATCAGTCCGACCGAGTTTTTTGATCCGGTCCAACCGAGTTTGGTGTAATGTGTGTAACGGTTAGATTTCATGTGGAGGCTATATATACCCCTCCACCCTCTCCTCATTCGTGAGGGAAGCCATCAGATTATGCTTACACTTCCATTATCCATTTTCTGAGAGAGAGCCGCCTACTCATATGTTGAGACCAAGACATTCCATTCCTACCATATGAATCTTGATCTCTAGCCCTCCCCAAGTTGTTTTCCACTCAAATCAGCTTTCCACCAAATCCAATCCTATGAGAGTGAGTTGAGTGTTGGGAGACTATCATTTAAAGCACAAGAGCAAGGAGTTCATCAACAACACATCATTTATTACCTTTTGGAGAGTGGTGTCTCCTAGATTGGTTAGGTGTCACTTGGGAGCCTCCGACAAGATTGTGGAGTTGAACCAAGGAGTTTGTAAGGGCAAGGAGATCGCCTACTTCGTGAAGATCTACCCTAGTGAGGCAAGTCCTTCGTGGGCGATGGGCATGGTGGGATAGACAAGGTTGCTTCTTCGTGGACCCTTCGTGGGTGGAGCCTCCGTGGAGTCACGCAGCCGTTACCCTTTGTGGGTTGAAGTCTCCATCAACGTGGATTTACGATAGCACCACCTATCGGAACCATGACAAAAACATCTGTGTCTCCTATTGCGTTTGCACTCTCCAAACCCCTCCCTTTTCATTCTTGCAAGTTGCATGTTTTACTTTCCGCTGCTTATATACTCATTGCATGCTTGCTTGAATTGTGTTAAGATTGCTTGACTTGTGCTAAGTTGTTAAAATCTACCAAGAACTACAATTGGGAAAAGGCTAGGTTTTTATTTGGTCAAGTAGTCTAATCACCCCCTCTAGACATACTTTTGATCCTACAATTGGTATCGGAGCTTTGGTCTCCATTTGCCTTTTGGTGATCATAGCCTTGGTTTCACAACCTAGGAGAGTATGACGTCTAGCGAGGGAAATTACCACCGTAGAGGTCCTTACTTTGATGGTACTAATTTTGCTAGTTGGAAGCATAAGATGAAAATGCATATTCTTGGACATAACCCCGCCGTTTGGGCTATTGTGTGTATTGGCTTGCAAGGTGAATTCTTCGATGGGAAAGAACCAAACCGTGAAGCTACCGCGGAAGAGTTAAAGATGCTGCAATACAATGCTCAAGCTTGTGATATCCTCTTCAACGGATTATGCCCCGAAGAATTCAACAAAATCAGCTGTCTTGAGAATGCAAAGGAAATTTGGGATACTTTGATTGATATGCACGAAGGTACCGACTCCGTCAAGGAATCCAAATTGGATGTGCTTCAAAGTCAACTTGACAAGTTCAAAATGAAGGATGGTGAAGGTGTCACTGAAATGTACTCTAGACTTGCTCTCATCACAAATGAGATTGCCAGCTTAGGGAGTGAAGAGATGACCGACAAATTCATCATCAAAAAGATCCTAAGAGCCTTGGATGGAAAATATGATACCGTGTGCACACTGATCCAAATGATGCCCAACTACAAAGATCTCAAGCCAACGGAAGTCATTGAAAGAATTGTTGCTCATGAGATGTCACTCAAGGATAAGGAAGAGCTTCACAACAAGTCAAGTGGTGCCTACAAAGCCTCATGTGATGCTCCTACATCATCAAGTGAGAAAAACCTTCAATGAGGAATTGAGCTTAATGGTGAAAAACTTCAACAAGTTCTACAAGAGTAGAAGCAAGGAAAGAAGCTCCAAGTCAAGGTCCTACAATGACAAAAGATTTTCGAGTTGTGAACGTAATTGTTACAATTGTGGAAGACCCGGACACTATTCCAATGAGTGTACGGCTCCTTACAAAAGGAGAGAAGATTCACCCAAAAGGAGAAGTGGAAGAGATGAATCGCCACCAACAGAGAGGAGGAGTAGAGATGATCACTATGAATGAAGAACCTCCCGGAGAAGCAAGGATTAGGAAAGGAAGGACAAATCATCAAAGAACTACACAAAGCGAAGACATCAAGCTCATGTTGGTGAATGGGTATCTGGCTCCGACTCCGACCATCACTCCGACTCCGAACATACTCAAGATGAAGGTGTTACCGGTCTAGCACTTGTGTCAACCAATTCCTACGACATATTTGACTCACCAAATGAAGGAATTGGAAGATGCTTCATGGCTAAAGGCCCAAAGGTATCACACCCCGAGTATGTTGATTTCAATAGTGATGAAGATGATTTGTTAGTAGATGATGATTTACTTGTTGACAACTCTAGTGATGAATACTATGATGAAACATCAATTAATTATGCTAATCAAAATAAAACGAATGACAATGATAAGGAGAAGATTGAGCACCTAACTAAAGAACTAAACACTCTTAAGTTAGCTCATGAAACTACCTTGGAAGATCATCGAGAACTTTTAAAGACTCATAAGAAGTTACGCTTTGAAAAACTCAATCTTGAGCAAGAGCATGAGTTTCTAAAGGCAATCAATCATAATCTTCGCAATAAAATTTCTTCTTTCATTGACAAGCGTTTACTCTTATCTACTTACATACCTCAAGTAAAATCTAGCAACAAAAGTAAGAAAGATTCTTCTTCTAGTAGTAACAATAATCATGCTAAATCTAATACTTTTGCTTCTAGTAGTTCTCTTGATTCCACTAATGATTCTCTTAGCCAAGTTACACTTGAGCAAGAAAATAGTCTATTGAAGGGAATTATAGAGAAGGGTGTCTACAAAAGTCTTGCCGGGAGTAAGCAATTAGAAGAAATTGTACGCAAGCAAGGAAGACACCGGAAGAATCAAGGTGATGGTTTTGAACGAAAGTTCAATGCCAATGGAGTTGAGTGGGAATAAGATCAATACCCCAAGACGAAGTTTGTTCCCCAACAATAGAAGTATGATCCTACTTTTTTCCAAGGGACACAAGCTCAAGATGATCTTCCACCACAAGACCACAAGCAAAAAGGCAAGGAAAAGCTTCAAGAGGAGATTGATGCATTTGAAGAAGCTCCCAAGGCCTTGGTCAAGTGGGTTCCCATGACTTCATCAAGTTCTACTTCATCAAGTTCCACTACTACCCCAAGGATTCCCATCAAGATGATGTGGATCCCGAAGAAGAAGAACTAGAAAGTTCTTAAGGGTGACTCCGCCAACATTCTTCACTCATATCAATTTGGCAAGGACAAGTGCAATCTACTTCCACATCTTGCACTAGTTCAAGGAGTCACAAACCCTCTTCTAAGTAAGACAAGGGACAAGGTAACCTAATACTTTCATGGACATCATCTTGTATGTGCATCACTCTATGTCTATGGATATCCTTGTTTGTTCCTTGTGGGACTAACCCGTGTAGGAATTGAAAGTGCAACTCACTCCAATGGACTGCTCCAAATGATCTACAACAACATTGAGCATCCGCATCTTCAACACCTACATGAAGTCATTATTGACAAAACCCAAGGTTAGTTCATCCCTCTTTAGGGGGGATCTCACATCTAGGGGGAGCTTTACTCTAAAGAATTGAGTTAAAGCAACTCTAATGATGTGAAGACAACAATGCTTTATGTAAAATTGGTAACCCCACTTGTGCTTAAATGATGAGTGTGACCTATGATCAAATGTTCTCATTTGACTCCTAAGTCAACATACTCATATATAGATGACCCAGTCATCGCCAAGTGTTTGATAGTTGCTAGTATCGGTTGTGCATGCTTTGTCACATATTTTATTTGCCATTTTATTGTGTGAGCATGCCGTTTGCATATTTTACTCATTCGAGGACATCCACTTGTTGCTTTGTTTGTTTGACCTTTTCTCTTTTGCCAAGTGGATGGACAAGAATGCCTAAGAACCTTCTCTAGCTATCTATGCTTTTCTCATCTCAAACTCTATTCATGCTATATCACAAAGTTTTATCAAGTCAGATTCAAACCACTCTGTGTGAGGAGCACTCGGAGTCCTCGATTTGTTATAGACCTAAACTTCCAAAACCTCTTTGTGCATTTCGGTCTGACCGATAAACCATTTCGGTCACACCGAGTTCACTAAGTTGATCTTGGTTTTCATCTCGGTGCAACCGATTTGAACACTTCGGTTACACCGAGTTGCAGCAACCGCTTGTGATTCTGCAATCTCGGTGCCACCGAGTTGTTCCACTCGGTCACACCGATAGGGTCGGGATATAAATACCCATGGGTGAGATTTTGGAAATTTCTTCAAAAACCCTCAGCCCGCACGTGTCCTGCTCTGCCTCCCTCGGGTCTCCGAACCGTCTTCTCGCCGTCAATGACCTCCCGCCATTGGAATCTACCGCTGTCGATGGAATCTACTCCGCCGTCGCCACCATAGCGAACACTCACCGCCCTAGGGTACATGTTCGACCCCTTGTGTTGTCTTTTTCCACTCCAATTCCTAGCACAAGGACAATGCCATGATTCGTGCCACGAATGAGATTAATCTATCCAGCTAAATCATCCTTAGGTCTAGATTGATTCGAAAAATTTAGGTTTAGCTCTCCGCAGAATTCATCTCGTTTCGACCGAACTGTAGAAATTGGTCTCACCGATTTGGCTTAGGCAATTACACATGCGCTTTTTGGTCTGACCAAAACGTGCAAATCGGTGTGACCGAGTTCAGGATTCTGTGAAACACTAGCAATCTCAGTGCCACCGAACAGTGACTCGGCCCAACCGAGTTCACTAGTTTAGGTTTCAAGTGTTGCTTCGGTCTCACCGAGTTTGTCAATTCGGTAGCTCCGAGATCACTTCTGTAGAGAACTAAAACTAAGTTTTTGACTCAGTTTGTTTTGCAAAACCTCTGTACTTTGTGATGCTCATCTACTCTACCTCATCTACATTCTATTCACAGGGTCAGCTGATAGTTGCCTGCAAGATATCTGATTAGAGTGACAGCCAAAACAGGTCTGAACAACCAGGACAGTTGAGTGAGGGCACTAGTCCCTCTAGCAGCTATGATGAGGGCAGCAGGAGTACACCTAGTAACTTGCCCAAGGCAGCTACTAGAACAAGGAAGAAGAGAACATCTGATTCAGAGGATGAAGACTACATTGCAGGTGAGGATGAGGCCACTTCCAAGAAGAAGGTGGTGAAGAAAGAATTTGGCACTGCTGCATCAACAAAGCCAGGCATGCACAGAAAAGCACCAGCCAGAAGAGTTCCAATGTCAAAGCCTAGGAAAGTTCCAACAGGACAAACCATGAAGTTCACATTAGAATCTGATAATGAAGAGGCTATTGGAGATGACAAGAAAAAGAAGAGGGCAAGAACCACTCATGTAAAGGTTCTTGGAAAATCTACAATGGTGAGATCAAATAATGAAGAGGAAGAGGATGCTGCTCCAGCTCCTAAGGCTCAGAAGTTTATGGGAGATGCTATTAAGTCAGGGGCTGCTCCTAAGCCCAAACCTGCTCCCAAAGCTACTGCTCCAGCTCCAAAGACTGCACCCAAGAGGAGTACAAGGAATATACCTGCTGAGGAAATGAACAAGGCCCCAGTGCCTGAAGTGGAAGAGGAAGATGTTGAAGCCCAAGTGCTAAGGAAGCTCAAGCCAAAGATTCCAGATCATAATGATGCACATCCTGTTGCAGAGGACATGAAACTCAAAAAGGATGCAGGTCTGAGACTCTGGAGACAGTCTGAACCATATGCTAGGAACAACAGGACTTCTATGAAACTGTTTTGTTGAAGCCTATAGTATGTGACATGATATGGATTGATTGGTCATATATCAAGGAAAATGAAGATCACTTCCCAAGAGTGCTTGATAGCTTCAAGGCTTGTGAGGTTGACCAGTTTGTTGGCCAGAAGCTTGCCAAATGGAATGATGAGCTGATCATGCAATTCTACTCCACTACTCACATCTATCCAGATGGAAGGATTGTATGGACGTCTGAGGGTACTAGGTACCAATCCACAGTTGATGAGTGGGAAAAATTGATCAATGCTCCAAAAGCTCATGAGGATGACCTAGATGTCTATGCAGAGAAGAAGAAGGACCACAACTCTATGGCCAGCATGTACAAGGAGATTCCAGATGAAGATCTTGAGACTCACAAGTTTGGCTCAGTGAAGCATTTGCTGTCAGGACTGCCTACTATCAATACTATTCTGAGGCACACACTTTTGCCAAAATCAGGAGATCACATAATGATAAGAGGACACTCCATCAACTTGCTGCATATATTTGATGTCCCTCAAAAGTTCAAAGTGATGAGTTGATTATTGAGACAATCAAGAGGACAACTGCAGATCAGAAGAGATCCTGTGGGTATGTTGCACACATTCAGGTGCTTATCAACTCCATGATGGGCACATGCACATATATGTTGGACAAGGAGCACTTACCCCTCTATCCAGACTTTGAGGACAACACTGTTGTCATGAATGAAGAAGATCCATCATCAGTGCAAGCACATGAGAAGAGAGAGAAAGCAAGGGCAGAGAAAGCTGCAAAGATGCCAACAACTGAAGAGGCATCTCAAGTATTCTTGAAGAGAAAGCAAGATCGGCTTGGATATCTGATTGCCTCCACCTTGAGGATTGAGAAGGGCTTGGCCACCCTGACTCAAAACCAGGAGAGCTTGGAGAGGATCATTCAGCAGAAATTCTATGATCTTGATGTCAAGGTAACTGAGATCCAGTCAGTAGTTGAGCAACTTTAGGAGGAAGTGGAGGAGAAGAAGGGCAAGTCTACTACAGATGCTTTCACTAGAGTGCCCAGGAGTCAGAGGTCTGCTGCAGTGTCTGTTCCAGACACAAGAGCTACTACATCTGCATCAGCAGCCATAGCTTCAGTGCCACCAGCTCCAGCTTCAGCTCCACCAGCTCCAGCTACTTCAATAGAAGCTTTCGTCCTTGGAGTCATCTCTACACCACCTCATGGAGACCAAGCTTGAGAGACGCATATCACTATGCATATTTATCAGTTTTTGGTAACTTGTTGCCAAAGGGGAAGAAATATGTATAGATCATAGTCTTCGAGAGAGAGAGTGTGTTGCTTTTTGGTCTCTCTTTGCTTTATTTGCTTGAAATTTATTGTGTGTTTGCTTGATACACTATGTCCTATGTGAGATACTTGGATGATCATGTGTGTGATCATATGCTACCCTTATTGTGTGCTTGAATGACATTATCCTTCATATCTATCTATGATCATTCACTTTGCTTGGTGATGAGTGCATGTTTTCAATTACTATCATTTTGAGCGCTCCACCAAGATGTATGTGACATGGAAGAGTAATCCATGATCCTAACACATTGTACATTTACAGTCTGAAACAAATTTTTAAATAATGCACAAATTTACTGGGAGCTCTTGCTTGTTACATACTTCTCAAAGCAACAATGTATTTCAATCTTATTATCTCTTATCGAAGCTTTGATCTATATGTTGTCATCAATTACCAAAAAGGGGGAGATTGAAAGTGCAACTATCCTTGGGAGGTTTTGGTAATGATTAACAACATATAGCTCATTTAACTAATGACATTACAAGATAAATATTTCAGGAAGTTCAATGATTGGCATGGCAAGGATAAGGATTGTGGACCCCTCAAAATGCTAAGGACAAAAGATTGGCTCAAGCTCTAAAGTCCAAGACTCTACATTTTCCATTTTAGTGATCCAAGATCACATTGAGTCTATAGGAAAGAGAATACTATTAAAAGGGGATGAGGTGTTGCTTAATGGCTTGCTTGCTCAAAATGCTCAGTGATATGCTCCAAAGCCCTCAACCATTTTCTCATATCCACATATGTCCCAAACCTAAAGTCAAACTCGGCCCACCGATTTGATCTATCCGGCGCCACCGAGTTCATTTGACATAGCCACTGCCAGAAACCCTAGTCTTTTTGGTCTCACTGATAGGGATCTCGGTCTCATCGAGATGGGATTGCAAACTCTCTGTTTCCCTTAGTAACATTTTGGTCCAACCGAAATGAGCGATCGGTCCCACCGAGTCTGCAATGCAAACTCTCTGTTTCCTTTCGGTAACGCTTCGGTCCCACCGAGTTTGCCTGACCAACTCTCCAGTTTGCTTATTACCAAAGTCGCTCCAACCGAGTTTGAGTAATTGGTCCAACCCAGATTATGTTATGCCCTAACCCTAATGATATCGGTCCTACAGAGATGCATGTCGGTCCCACAAAAATTGTCTAACGGTCACATACAAACTGAATCGGCCCGACCAGATTTTTGATCCGGTCCAACCGAGTTTGGTGTAATGTGTGTAACTGTTAGATTTCGTGTGGAGGCTATATATACCCCTCCACCCTCTCCTCATTCGTGAGGGAAGCCATCAGATTATGCTTACACTTCCACTATCCATTTTCTGAGAGAGAGCCACCTACTCATGTGTTGAGACCAAGACATTCCATTCCTACCATATGAATCTTGATCTCTAGCCTTCTCCAAGTTACTTTCCACTCAAATCAGCTTTCCACCAAATCCAATCCTACGAGAGTGAGTTGAGTGTTGGGGAGACTATCATTTGAAGCACAAGAGCAAGGAGTTCATCAACAACACAACATCTATTACCTTTTGGAGAGTGGCGTCTCCTAGATTGATTAGGTGTCACTTGGGAGCCTCCGACAAGATTGTGGAGTTGAACCAAGGAGTTTGTAAGGGCAAGGAGATCGCCTACTTCGTGAAGATCTACCCTAGTGAGGCAAGTCCTTCGTGGGCGATGGGCATGGTGGGATAGACAAGGTTGCTTCTTCGTGGACCCTTCGTGGGTGGAGCCTCCGTGGAGTCACGCAGCCGTTACCCTTTGTGGGTTGAAGTCTCCATCAACGTGGATGTACGATAGCACCACCTATCAGAACCATGACAAAAACATCCGTGTCTCCTATTGCGTTTGCACTCTCCAAACCCCTCCCTTTTCATTCTTGCAAGTTGCATGTTTTACTTTCCGCTGCTTATATACTCATTGCATGCTTGCTTGAATTGTGTTAAGATTGCTTGACTTGTGCTAAGTTGTTAAAATCTACCAAGAACTAAAATTGGGAAAAGGCTAAGTTTTTATTTGGTCAAGTAGTCTAATCACCCCCCTCTAGACATACTTTTGATCCTACACTCGTGCTTGTTAAGGCTCGTTAAGCTTAATGAGCAGAAAGCCCCTGCTCGACTCGATTCATTTAACGCTCGTTAAGCTTGATCGTTAATAGAATGCTCGTTAACAGATTATGATATGTTACAGTCTATACAATGAGTGTGTAGGCTGGTTTCTATGAAGGAAGATGATGACTACAAAAGAAAATGCACTATTTTGTTGCCTCTTATGTTGATTAGACTGAATCGTGAGCTAAGGTACTATGACATTTTTTGTCACATAAGATGAAAAAATGTGTTGTGTTGTTACTGACAAGCTATCGTGAAACTCGTTCGGTATAACAAGATTAAATTGATGATTGGTTCTGTTCATTAAGAGGAGCTACAAGTTTAACGGCGAAAGAATTTTGAAGGTTCTTTTTCCCCTAGGGTTTCCCCTAGGGTCCAAACTGTCCTCCGATGGCGACGGCGGAGTCTACATAGTTTCTACACCGATCGGGCTGTCTCTCGCGGGCGAGGGGTGATCGACTAGGGATAAGATCATGATCGGGGTGGCATGGAGGATCTAGGAGGAGAAGGGACTGATGGGGCATTGAAGAAGGCGATGTTCTTGTCCTACGGACTAAACCTTCCGGTTTATATAGACACCGGAGGGGGTTAGGGTTACACAGAGTCGGTTACAGAGAAGGAAATCTACATATTCGAATCGCCAAGCTTGCCTTCCATGCAAAGGAGAGTCCCATCCGGACACGGGATGCGGTCTTCTATCTTGTATCTTCATAGTCCAACAGTCCAGCTAAAGTATATAGTCCGGCTGTCCGAGGACCCCTTAATCTAGGACTCCCTTAGTAGCCCCTGAACCAGGCTTCAATGACGATGAGTCCGGCTTGCAGATTGTCTTCGGCATTGCAAGGCGGGTTCCTCCTCCGAATACTCCAAAGTAGATCTTGAACACAAGAATCGTGTCCGGCTTTGCAAAACAAACTCCACATACTACCGTAGAGAGTATAATATTTCACGATTCTAATCTGCTGACAGTCTCTCCGCAGCGTGACATCACACCGCGGCCCGGTTATTACTCGAACCGTTTTATCAGCCTGCCACGACACGTTTTGCGAGGCGGTTTCATTGGTACATCTTGTTGAAGCAGAGATCGTGTCCCCTTATCACGGGATACTCATCAATACAGGCGAGGGTAACCCAACCGTGCCATTAGCACGACGCTTGGGGAATAAGCGAGTTTTAGGGCATGTGGGGAGGCGCATGATCTGCCTTTACAAAGGGATAAGGATTTCCTTCTCTCACCCACGCCTTCTCCTTCCTCTACTCATCCATTCGAGCTCCAACGCCCAAGACTTCGCCTTCTCCGCCCGCAAGAGCACTCCGAACATGTACGGATCCGGAGCTGGAGGCAAGTGGATGGCCTCCACTGTCCGGGATAAGGATATTAAGAAACTTCGGGAGGCCGGGTATCTAGCCAAAAAGATTGGACACCGTCTCCCGACGGCGGGACAGATCGTCCCTACCCCGGAACCCCACGAGAGGGTCGTATTCCTCCCCCACTTTGTCCGCGGGTTGGGGTTTCCCCTCCACCGATTCATTCGCGGCACCATGTATTACCATGGGATCGATTTCCACGATCTATCTCCCAATTCTTTCCTCAACATCTCGACGTTCATCGTCGTGTGCGAGGCCTTCCACCGCATCTCTCCACACTTCGGGTTGTGGCTGAAGATCTTCAGTGTGAAGCCCAAGGTGGTGGGCGGTGAGCATGCCGAGTGCGGAGGTGCCATGGTGAGCAAGATGCCCAATGTCGCATGGCCGTCAGGTACTTTTAATGATCCCATCAAAGGATGGCAGCAACAATGGTGTATGTCAATGAGCCACATGGCGCCAAATGGGCCGCGGCTCCCGGATTCCGATCCGGAGCCCCGTTGCGGCTTACGTCTTGGCATGAAAAGGGCCTAGACTGGTCTTCGTCAGACGAACTGGCAACGCTCAAGGCGCGTGTCAAGAGCATGGGAGATAAGAACATCAAACTTGTTGACGTAGTCCAAGTGATGCTGGTTCGCCGGATTCTCCCATGCCAACGCAGGGCTTGCAATTTATGGGAATTCGATCCAGCCAAGCACCAGACCCTGACAGAATTCTTCAGCACAATGCATGAAGATATCTGGAAGGTGCTCTTCAAGTCCGGCAAATCATGGCCGGATTCAGCTGAGGACCATGGGTACAAGCTGTCCTGTCCCGCAAGTTCGGTAAGTTTTCATACATTGGCAAGGCTTACGCTTCGACTGTGTATTCTAAGGGAAACTCTTAATACATTCCCCGATAATTCTCCCAGGGCTGGACGAAGAAGGCGGAGCGGATCTACTATCCGGCCCCGCTGCCGGAGGAATAGGCCATCCCACTTCTGACGAAGATGCTGGTCCCGGCGCCTTATAAGGCGCCTAAGAAGAAGGACAAAAAAGAGGCCAACGAGACCAGGGTGGCCTTTATCGCAGGGGTACTTCGGACAAAGTGTCCGAAGACTCTGAGGCCCGCTCCTCCTCCGAAGAGGACGAGAAAAAGGAGGAAGACCAATCCCCCCCAGCGAGGGGGAGTAAGAAAATGACGGCCTCCAAACACTTGGAGGACGAGTCGTCTAAGAGGAGGAAAGCCTTCTCCGTAGACGATTCCACCACCGCCACCGACAGCAGCCCGGAGTGGGATCCCAGGGTCCAGCCCCTGGTTGAATCATGAGTACACAGAATCCGAATACATTAACATACCCGGACTTATTTATTGCACAATGTTGATTGTGTTGAGCCACACATATTGTAGCCCGACCAAGTCCCGCGCCGAGCAGTCCTCGCCGGAGGATTCACTAGGTTCGGACGCGATGGACAGCGGAACTCCCCCGACGGTGACCTCCCCCAAACATGCAGATGACACCGAAGTGTCATCCCAAATGGGCCCAGGCCAAGGAGGGCCCGGGAAGACCGTTCGAGCGGCGCCAGATGGTCAAACCCTGGCGGCCGACCATATGGGGGAGGAGACCCCCATGGATACTGTCGGCGGGGGTCGGCTTGAATTCGGCCCCCAGCCGGACATGGTGCCGGAGAATGATGACCCACAAGTGTAGGGGATCTATCATAGTCCTTTCGATAAGTAAGTGTGTCGAACCCAACGACGAGCAGAAGGAAATGATAAGCGGTTTTCAGTAAGGTTTTCTGCAAGCACTGAAATTGTAGGTGATAGATAGTTTTGTGATAAGATAAATAGTAACGAGTAACAAGTAAACAAAGTAAATAAGGTGCAGCAAGGTGGACCAATCCTTTATGTAGCAAAGGATAAGCCTGGACAAATTCTAATAATGAGAAAGGAGCTCCCAAGGACACATTGGGAATTATCGTCAAGCTAGTTTTCATCACGCTCATATGATTCGCGTTCGGTACTTTGATAATTTGATATGTGGGTGGACCGGTGCTTGGGTACGGCCCTTACTTGGACAAGCATCCCACTTATGATTAACCCCTATTGCAAGTATTCGCAACTACAACAAAAGTATTAAGGTAAACCTAACCATAGCATGAAACATGTGGATCCAAATCAGCCCCTAACAAAGCAACACATAAACTAGGGTTTAAGCTTCTGTCACTCTAGCAACCCATCATCTACTTATTACTTCCCTATGCCCTCCTCTAGGCCCAATAATGGTGAAGTGTCATGTAGTCGACGTTCACATGACACCACTAGAGGAGAAGACAACATACATCTTATCAAAATATCGAACGAATACCAAATTCACATGACTACTAATAGCAAGACTTCACCCATGTCCTCAGGAACTAAAGTAACTACTCACAAAGCATATTCATGTTCATAATCAGAGGTGTAATTGTTGGAGAACGTAGTAATTTAAAAAAAAATCTACGCACACACAAGATCATGGTGATGCATAGCAACGAGAGGGGAGAGTGTTGTCTACATACCCTTGTAGACCGTAAGCGGAAGCGTTAGCACAACGCGGTTGATGTAGTCGTACGTCTTCACGGCCCGACCGATCAAGCACCGAAACTACGGCACCTACGAGTTCTAGCACACGTTCAGCTTGATGACGTCCCTCGAACTCCGATCCAGCCGAGTGTCGAGGGAGAGTTCTGTCAGCACGACGGCGTGGTGACAATCTTGATGTTCTACCGTCGCAGGGCTTCGCCTAAGCACCGCTACGATATTATCGAGGTGGACTATGGTGGAGGGGGGCACCGCACACGGCTAAGAGATCCAAGGGATCAACTGTTGTTGTGTCTCTAGGGTGCTCCCCTGCCCCCGTATATAAAGGAGCAAGGGAGGAGGAGACCGGCCCTAGGAGGGGGCGCGCCAAGTGTGGAGTCCTACTAGGACTCCCTAGTCCTAGTAGGATTCCACCTCCCATATGGAATAGGAAAAGAGGAAGGGAAAATGAGAAGGAAGGAAGGGGGCGCCCCCCTTCCCTAGTCCAATTCGGACCAGACCAAGGGGAGGGGTGCGGCCACCCTTGAGGCCCTTTTCCTTCTTTCCCGTATGGCCCAATAAGGCCCAATACGTATTCCCGTAACTCTCTGGTACTCTGAAAAATACCCGAATCACTTGGAACCTTTCCGAATTCCGAATATAGTCGTCCAATATATCGATCTTTATGTCTCCACCATTTCGAGACTCCTCGTCATGTCCCCGATCTCATTCGGGACTCCGAACTCCTTCGGTACATCAAAACTCATAAACTCATAATATAACTGTCATCGAAACCTTAAGCGTGCGGACCCTACGGGTTCGAGAACAATGTAGACATGACCGAGACACATCTCCGGTCAATAAACAATAGCGGAACCTGGATGCTCATATTGGCTCCCACATATTGTACGAAGATCTTTATCGGTCAGACCGCATAACAACATACATTGTTCCTTTGTCATCGGTATGTTACTTGCCCGAGATTCGATCGTCGGTATCTCAATACCTAGTTCAATCTCGTTACCGGCAAGTCTCTTTACTCGTTCCGTAATACATCATCTCGCAACTAACTCATTAGTTGCAATGCTTGCAAGGCTTATAGTGATGTGCATTACCGAGTGGGCCCAGAGATACCTCTTCGACAATCGGAGTGACAAATCCTAATCTCGAAATACGTCAACCCAACAAGTACCTTCGGAGACACCTGTAGAGCAGCTTTATAATCACCCAGTTATGTTGTGACGTTTGGTAGCACACAAAATGTTCCTCCGGTAAACGGGAGTTGCATAATCTCATAGTCATAGGAACATGTATAAGTCATGAAGAAAGCAATAGCAACATACTATACGATCAAGTGCTAAGCTAACGGAATGGGTCAAGTCAATCACATCATTCTCCTAATGATGTGATCCCGTTAATCAAATAACAACTCTTTGTCCATGGCTAGGAAACATAACCATCTTTGATTAATGAGCTAGTCAAGTAGAGGCATACTAGTGACACTTAGTTTGTCTATGTATTCACACATGTATGTTTCTGGTTAATACAATTCTAGCATGAATAATAAACATTTATCATGATATAAGGAAATAAATAATAACTTTATTATTGCCTCTAGGGCATATTTCCTTCAGTCTCCCACTTGCACCAGAGTCAATAATCTAGTTCACATCACCATGTGATTCAACACCAATATTCACATCTGTAGGTGATTAACACCCATAGTTCATATCGTCATGTGACCAACTCCCGAAGGGTTTACTAGAGTCAATAATGTAGTTCACATCGCTATGTGATTAACACCCAAAGAGTACTAAGGTATGATCATGTTTTGCTCGTGAGAGAAGTTTAGTCAACGGGTCTGTCACATTTAGAACCGTATGTATTTTGCAAATATTCTATGTCTACAATGCTCTGCATGGAGCTACTCTAGCTAATTGCTCCCACTTTCAATATGTATCCAGATTGATACTTAGAGTCATCTGGATCGGTGTAAAAGCTTGCATCGATGTAACTCTTTACCACGAACTCTTTTATCACCTCCATAATCGAGAAACATCTCCTTAGTCCTCATTAAGGATATTCTTGACCGTTGTCCAGTGATCTACTCTTAGATCAAAATTGTATTCCTTTGCCAAACTCAGAGCAAGTTATACAATAGGTCTGGTACATAGCATAGAATACTTTATAGAACCTATGACTGAGGCATAGGGAATGACTTTTCATTCTCTTTCTATTTTCTGCCATGGTCGGGTTTTGAGTCTTACTCAACTTCACACCTTTGCATCACACGCAAGAACTCTTTCTTTGACTGTTCCATTTTGAACTACTTCAAAATCTTGTCAAGGTATGTACTCATTGAAAAATCTTATCAAGCGTCTTGATCTATCTCTATAGATCTTTATGCTCAATGTGTAAGCAGCTTCACCGAGGTCTTTCTTTGAAAAACTCCTTTCAAACACTTCTTTATGCTTTCCAGAAAATTCTACATCATTTCTGATCAACAATATGTCATTCACATATACTTATCAGAAAGGCTGTAGTGCTCCCACTTACTTTCTTGTAAATACAGGCCTTTCCAAAAGTCTGTATAAAATCATATGCTTTGATCAACTCATCAAAGCGTATATTCCAACTCCGAGATGCTTGCACCAGTCCATTGATGGATCGCTGGAGCTTGCACATTTTGTTAGCACCTTTCGGATCGACAAAACCTTCTGGTTGCATCATATACAACTCTTCTTCCAGAAATCCATTCAGGAACACAATTTTGATATCCATTTGCCAGATTTCATAAAATGTGGCAATTGCTAACATGATTCGGACAGACTTAAGCATCGTTATGAGTGAGAAAATCTCATCATATTCAACACCTTGAACTTGTCGAAAACCTTTCGCAACAAGTCGAGCTTTGTAGATAGTAACACTACTATCAGTGTCCGTCTTCCTCTTGAAGATCCATTTATTTAACATGGCTTGCTGATCATCGAGCAAGTCAACCAAAGTCCATACTTTGTTCTCATACATGGATCCTATCTCAGATTTTATGGCCTCAAGCCATTTCACGGAATCTGGGCTCATCATCGCTTCCTCATAGTTCGTAGATTCATCATGGTCTAGTAACATGACTTCCAGAACAGGATTACCGTACCACTCTGGTGTGGATCTTACTCTGGAAGACCTACGAGGTTCGGTAGTAACTTGATCTGAAGTTTCATGATCATCATCATTAGCTTCCTCACTAATTGGTGTAGGAATCACTGGAACCGATTTCTGTGATTAACTACTTTCCAATTCGGGAGAAGGTACAATTACCTTATCAAACTCTACTTTCCTCGCACTCACTTCTTTCGAGAGAAACTCCTTCTCTAGAAAGGATCCATTTTAGCAACGAATCTCTTGCCTTTGGATCTGTGGTAGAAGGTGTACCCAATAGTTTCCTTTGGGTATTCTATGAAGATGCACTTCTCCGATTTAGGTTCGAGCTTATCAGGTTGAAACTTTTTCACATAAGCATCACAGCCCCAAACTTTAAGAAACGACAACTTTGGTTTCTTGCCAAACCACAATTCATAAGGCGTCGTCTCAACGGATTTCGATGGTGCCCTATTTAAAGTAAATGCAACTGTCTCTAATGCATAACCCCAAAACGATAGTGGTAAACTGATAAGAGACATCATAGGTGGCACAATATCCAATAAAGTACGGTTACGACGTACGGACACACCATAACGTTGTGGTGTTCCAGGTGGCGTGAACTGTGAAACTATTCCACATTGTTTTATATGAAGGCCAAACTCGTAACTCAAATATTCTCCTCCACGATCAGATTGTAGAAACTTTATTTTCTTGTTACGATGATTCTCCACTTCACTCTGAAATTCTTTGAAACTTTCAAATGTTTCAGACTTGTGTTTCATTAAGTAGATATGCTCATATCTGCTCAAATCATCTTCTGAAGGTCAGAAAATAACGATACCCGCCACGAGCATCAATACTCATTGGACTGCATACATCAGTATGTATTATTCCCAATAAGTCACTAGCTCGTTCCATTGTTCCGGAGAATGGAGTTTTAGTCATCTTGCCCAAAAGGCACGGTTCGCAAGCATCAAATGATTCATAACCAAGTGATTCCAAAAATCCATCTTTATGGAGTTTCTTCATGCACTTTACACCGATATGACCCAAACGGCAGTGCCACAAATACGTTGCACTATCATTATCAACTTTGCATCTTTTGGCATCAATATTATGAATATGTGTATCACTACGATCGAGATCCAACAAACTATTTTCATTGGGTGTATGACCATCGAAGGTTTTATTCATGTAAACAGAACAACAATTATTCTCTAATTTTAAATGAATAACCGTATAGCAATAAACATGATCAAATCATATTTATGCTCAACGCAAATGCAAAATAACATTTATTTAGGTTTAACACTAATCCCGAAAGTATAGGGAGTGTGCGATGATGATCATATCAATCTTGGAACCACTTCCAACACACATCGTCACTTCACCCTCAACTAGTTTCTGTTTATTCTGTAACTCCTGTTTCGAGTTACTAATCTTGGCAACCGAACAAGTATCAAATACTTAGGAGCTACTATAAACACTAGTAAGGTACACATCAATAACCTGTATATCAAATATACCCTTGTTCACTTTGCCATCCTTCTTATCCACCAAATATTCAGGGCATTTCCGCTTCCAGTGACCATTTCCTTTTGCAGTAGAAGCACTTAGTTTCAGGCTTTGGTCCAGCTTTGGGCTTCTTCACAGGAGTGACAACTTGCTTGCCATTCTGCTTGAAGTTCCCTTTCTTTCCCTTCGCCCTTTTCTTGAAACTAGTGATCTTGTCAATCATCAACACTTGATGCTCTTTTCTTGATTTCTACCTTCGTCGATTTCAGCATTACGAAGAGCTCGGGAATCATTTCGTCATCCCTTGCATTATAGTTCATCACGAAGTTCCAGTAACTTGGTGATGGTGACTAGAGAACTCTGCCAATCACTATCTTATCTGGAAGATTAACTCCCACTTGATTCAAGTGATTGTTAGTACTCAGACAATCTAAGCATTTGCTCACTAGTTGAGCAATTATCCTCCATATTTTTAGCTATAGAACTTGTTGGAGACTTCATATCTCTCAACTCGGGTATTTGCTTGAAATATTAACTTCAACTCCTAGAACATCTCATATGGTCCATAACGTTCAAAACGTCTTTGAAATCCCGATTCTAAGCCGTTAAGCATGGTGCACTTAACTATCAAGTAGTCATCATATTGAGCTAGCCAAACGTTCATAACGTCTGCATGTGCTCCTGCAATAGGTCTGTCACTTAGCGGTGCATAAAGGACATAATTCTTCTGTGCAGCAACGAGGATAATCCTCAGATCACGGGTCGAATCCGCATCATTGCTACTAACATCTTTCAACTTAGTTTTCTCTAGGAACACGTATAAAACATAGGGAAGCAACAATGCAAGCTATTGATCTACAACAACATAGACATGCAAAATACTATCGGGACTAAGTTCATGATAAATTAAAGTTCAATTAATCATATTACTTAAGAACTCCCACTTAGAAAAACATCCCTCTAATCCTCTAAGTGATCACGTGATCCAAATCAACTAAACCATAACCGATCATCACGTGAAATGGAGTAGCTTTCAATGGTGAACATCATTATGTTGATCATATCTACTATATGATTCACGCTCGACCTTTCGGTCTCCGTGTTCCGAGGCCATATCTGCATATGCTAGGCTCGTCAAGTTTAACCTGAGTATTCCGCGTGTGCAAAGCTGGCTTGCACCCGTTGTAGATGGACGTAGAGCTTATCACACCCGATCATCACGTGGTGTCTGGGCACAACGAACTTTGGCAATGGTGCATACTCAGGGAGAACACTTCTCGATAATTAGTGAGAGATCATCTTATAATGCTACCGTCAATCAAAGCAAGATAAGATGCATAAAAGATAAACATCACATGCAATCAATATAAGTGATATGATATGGCCATCATCATCTTGTGCTTGTGATCTCCATCTCTGAAGCACCTTCATGATCACCATCGTCACCGGCATGACACCTTGATCTCCATCATAGCATCGTTGTCGTTTATGCCGTCTATTGCTTCTACGACTATCGCTACCGCTTAGTGATAAAGCAAAGCAATTACAGGGCGTTTGCATTTCATACAACAAAGCGACAACCATATGGCTCCTGCCAGTTGCCGATAACTTCGGTTACAAAACATGATCATCTCATACAATAAAATATAGCATCACGTCTTGACCATATCACATCACAACATGCCCTGCAAAAACAAGTTAGACGTCCTCTACTTTGTTGTTGCAAGTTTTACGTGGCTGCTACGGGCTTAGCAAGAACCGTTCTTACCTATGCATCAAAACCACAACGATAGTTTGTCAAGTTGGTGCTGTTTTAACCTTCGCAAGGACCGAGCATAGCCACACTCAGTTCAACTAAAGTTGGAGAAACTGATACCCGCCAGCCACCTGTGTGCAAAGCACGTCGGTAGAACCAGTCTCGCGTAAGCGTACGCGTAATGTCGGTCTAGGCCACTTCATCCAACAATACCGCCAAACCAAAGTATGACATGCTGGTAAGCAGTATGACTTGTATCGCCCACAACTCACTTATGTTCTACTCGTGCATATAACATCAACGCATAAAACCTAGGCTCGGATGCCACTGTTGGGGAACGTAGTAATTTCAAAAAAAAATTCTACGCACACACAAGATCATGGTGATGCATAGCAACGAGAGGGGAGAGTGTTGTCTACATACCCTTGTAGACCATAAGCGGAAGCGTTAGCACAACGCGGTTGATGTAGTCGTACGTCTTCACGGCCCGACCGATCAAGCACCGAAACTACGGCATCTCCGAGTTCTAGCACACGTTCAGCTCGATGACGTCCCTCGAACTCCGATCTAGCCGAGTGTCGAGGGAGAGTTCCGTCAGCACGACGGCGTGGTGACGATCTTGATGTTCTACCGTCGCAGGGCTTCGCCTAAGCACCGCTACGATATTATCGAGGTGGACTACGGTGGAGGGGGGCACCGCACACGGCTAAGAGATCCGAGGGATCAATTGTTGTTGTGTCTCTAGGGTGCTCCCCTGCCCCCGTATATAGAGGAGCAAGGGAGGAGGAGGCCGGCCCTAGGAGGGGGCGCGCCAAGTGTGGAGTCCTACTAGGACTCCCTAGTCCTAGTAGGATTCCACCTCCCATATGGAGTAGGAAAAGAGGAAGGGAAAAGGAGAAGGAAGGAAGGGGGCGCCCCCCCTTCCCTAGTCCAATTCGGACCAGACCAAGGGGAGGGGTGCGGCCACCCTTGAGGCCCTTTTCCTTCTTTCTCGTATGGCCCAATAAGGCCCAATACGTATTCCCGTAACTCTCCGGTACTCCGAAAAATACCCGAATCACTCGGAACCTTTCCGAACTCCGAATATAGTCGTCCAATATATCGATATTTACATCTTGACCATTTCGAGACTCCTCGTCATGTCCCCGATCTCATCCGGGACTCCGAACTCCTTCGGTACATCAAAACTCATAAACTCATAATATAACTGTCATCGAAACCTTAAGCGTGCGGACCCTACGGGTTCGAGAACAATGTAGACATGACCGAGACACATCTCTGGTCAATAACCAATAGCGGAACCTGGATGCTCATATTGGCTCCCACATATTCTATGAAGATCTTTATCGGTCAGACCTCATAACAACATACGTTGTTCCCTTTGTCATCGGTATGTTACTTGCCCGAGATTCGATCGTCGGTATCTCAATACCTAGTTCAATCTCGTTACCGACAAGTCTCTTTACTCGTTCCATAATACATCATCTCGCAACTAACTCATTAGTTGCAATGCTTGCAAGGCTTATAGTGATGTGCATTACCGAGTGGGCCCAGAGATACCTCTTCGACAATCGGAGTGACAAATCCTAATCTCAAAATACGCCAACCCAACAAGTACCTTCAGAGACACCTGTAGAGCACCTTTATAATCACCCAGTTACGTTGTGACGTTTGGTAGCACACAAAGTGTTCCTCTGGTAAACGGGAGTTGCATAATCTCATAGTCATAGGAACATGTATAAGTCATGAAGAAAGCAATAGCAACATACTATACGGTCAAGTGCTAAGCTAACGGAATGGGTCAAGTCAATCACATCATTCTCCTAATGATGTGATCCCGTTAATCAAATGACAACTCTTTGTCCATGGCTAGGAAACATAACCATCTTTGATTAATGAGCTAGTCAAGTAGAGGCATACTAGTGACACTCAGTTTGTCTATGTATTCACACATGTATTATGTTTCCGGTTAATACAATTCTAGCATGAATAATAAACATTTACCATGATATAAGGAAATAAATAATAACTTTATTATTGCCTCTAGGGCATATTTCCTTCAGTAATAATATGCATTAAGGATCTGAACATATGATCTTCCACCAAGTAAACCAATAAGTATCAACTACAAGGAGTAATCAACACTACTAGCAACCCACATGTACCAATTTGTGGTTTTGGATACAAGATTGGATACAAGAGATGAACTAGGGTTTGAGAGGAGATGGTGCTGGTGAAGATGTTGATGGAGATTGACCCCTCCCGATGAGAGGATCGTTGGTGATGACGTTGGTGATGATTTCCCCCTCCCGGAGGGAAGTGTCCCCGGCAGAACAGCTCCTTCAGAGCCCTAGATTGATTCTGCCAAGGTTCCGCCTCGTGGCGGCGAAGTTTCGTCCCGTAAGCTTGCCCATGATTTTTTCTAGGGTAAAAGTGATGATATAGCAGAAGATGGACGTCGAAGGCCCACCAGGGGGCCCAGGAGATAGGGGGCGCCCCCCTGTCTACTGGACAGGGTGTGGGCCCCCTGGCCTATTTCTTTCGCTCTGAAATTCTTATAAATTCCAAAAAGTTGTTTCGTGGAGTTTCAGGACTTTTGGAGTTATGGAGAATAGGTTTCCAACATTTGCTCCTTTTCCAGCCAGAATTCCAGCTGCCGGCATCCCCCCTCTTCATGGTAAACCTTGTAAAATAAGAGGGAATAGCCATAAGTATTGAGATATAATGTGTAATAACAGACCATAATGCAATAAATATTGATATAAAAGCATGATGCAAAATGGACGTATCAACTCCCCCAAGCTTAGACCTCGCTTGTCCTCAAGCGGAAGCCGAAATCAAAAAATATGTCCACAAGTTTAGAGATAGAGGTGTCGATAAAAATAAAATACGGACATGAGGGCATCATGATCATTCTTATAACAACAGCATATAAAGATTCCATCATATAATTTCTTATGCCCAAGTAACAATCAATTCACAATATCAAGTATGGTTCACAAACTTCATTAAGAACTAACAAACTATACTCTCAGTCATTGAAGCAATCACAATTTATCATAACATCAGAAAGAGTCAACAATAGAGCCTTGCAGCAAGTCCACATACTCAACTATCATATAGTCTTCTACAATTGCTAACACTCACGCAATACTTGTGGTGATGGAGTTTCAGATGGACACTGAGAAAGATAGGGGCTTATTGTGTTGCCTCCCAATGTATTCACCTTTAGGTGATGTCAACAATAATAGACCATGCTAACGAACATCCAATTGGATATGTATATCACGATCTTTCAAAGACGAGGAGCTTGCCAAAGGATAAAATAAAAAAGGGAAAGGTGAAGATCACCTTGACTCAAGCACAAAATAAAAGCATAAAGTGAGAACATGAAGTAAAAGATAGGCCCTTCACAGAGGGAAGCAGAGGTCGTCATGCGCTTTTAGGGTCGGATACACAAAATCTTAGTACGAAAGAACGTCACTTTATATGTCACTTGTGTATGGACCTTTATTATGCAGTTCGTCGCTTTTATTGCTTCCATAACAAGATCATATAAAGCTTATTTTCTCCGCACTAATAAATCATGCATAATTAGGGAACAATTTTTATTGCTTGCACCGATGACAACTTACTTGAAGGATCTTACTCAATCCATAGGTAGATATGGTGGACTCTCATGGCAAAACTGGGTTTAAGGGTATTTGGAAGCACAAGTAGTATCTCTACTTGGTGCTGGGAATTTGGCTAGCATGAGGGGGAAAAGGCAAGCTCAACATGTTCGGAAGGTCAATGCCAACATACTTTAACTGAGATGTGAGAAAACATAAACCATTACGTTGTCTTCCTTGTCCACCGTCAACTCTTTTAACATGTCATACTTAATGAGTGCTCACAATCATAAAAGATGTCCAAGATAGTGTATTTATATGTGAACCTCTCTTCTCTTATTACTTCCTATTGATTGCAACGATGACCAAAACTATGTTCATCAACTCCCAACAATTTTTATGCCTCATACTTTCTATGTGTGAAGTTATCACCATCCATAAGATCAATATGAACTCTTTTATTCTTTCTACTTTCTCAAGATCATAGCACATAGCAAAGCCCTTGACTCAACATTAATCTTTATTATAGATCACTCACAGACTCGAATACAAAAAGAGAGCACTAAGCAAAACTCAAAACTACTTGATATCAAAACTTCCATCTACTAAAGCAAGATACTACTAAAGGGATCGAGCTAAATAAAACGGTAAAGATAGGAGTGTGATGGTGATATGATACCAGGGCACCTCCCCCAAGCTTGGTAGTTGCCAAGGGGAGCGCCCATACCCATGTGATTGTGTCCTTGGAGGTGATGGAGGTGGTGATGATGATGACGGATAATCGCACATCAAGCGTAAAAGCTCCTCCAACTTGCGGATAATGCCCTTGAGTCCGGCGATATGATCCTTCAACAAAATATTCTCCTGTGTGAGATACTTATTTTGTATGCGAGCTAACTCAATCATCTTGAAAGGTTCAATCTTAGTTGGAGTAAAAAGGTTAGGTAAGGGTTGAGGGATGTCTTCTTCTTTCACTACCGGGACTTGAACCTCCATGGCCTTCTTGATCCCTTCATCCTTATTGATCTCTTACGGTTCTTCTCTGTTCAGCTCTATCTTCAATAGCCAAGCATCCTTGTCTTCATTGTTGAAGGAGGGTGATGCCATGGTGCTCTAGATCTGTAACAGGAAACAGCTCGAAACAAAAACAGAGGATATTTGCGTGATACAGTGGCCAAAACCTTCGGGAGTATATGTAATGAATTTTTACCGACCAAAATACGTAACATGCAAGAAAACGGAGTCTGGGAGGCACATGAGGTGCCCACGAGACAGGGGGCGCGCCCTATAGGGGGGGCGCCCTCCACTCTCATGGGGGCCTCGTGTCCCTTTCGGACTACTTCTTTCTTCCTAAAATTCTAAAATAATCCAAAACTGATAAAAATTGCCATTGGAGTTGTTTTGGAGTCGGTTTACTTACCGTACCACATACCTATGCCTTTTCGGAGTCTGGAACGTTCTGGAAAGTGTCCCTTATGTATTCCTCAGGGGTTATGGTTTCAATAATATTAGTTTCAACATTGATAGGATTACCTGAAATATAGTGTTTAATTCTTTGACCGTTTACCACCCTCGGACTTGTGCCTTCGAAGTTGTTGATTTTTATGGCACTAGAATGATAGACCTCCTCGATAACGTAGGGGCCTTCCCATTTAGAGAGAAGCTTTCCTGCAAAAAATCTTAAACGAGAGTTGAATAATAACACATAATCTCCTACGTTAAACTCACGCTTTTGTATCCTCTTATCATGACAGCGTTTGACTTTTTCTTTGAATAGCTTGGCATTCTCATAGGCTTGGGTTCTCCATTCATCAAGTGAGCTAATATCAAATAACCTCTTCTCACCGGCAAGCTTGAAGTCATAATTGAGCTCTTTAATAGCCCAATATGCTTTATGTTCTAGTTCAAGAGGCAAATGACATGCTTTTCCATAAACCATCTTATACGGAGACATACCCATAGGATTTTTGTATGCAGTTCTATAGGCTCATAATGCATCATCAAGTTTTTTGGACCAATTCTTTCTAGATCTATTAACGGTCTTTTACAAAATTAATTTGAGCTCTCTATTGCTCAACTCTACTTGACCACTAGACTGCAGATGATAAGGAGATGCGATTCTATGATTGACATCATACTTAGTAGGCATCTTACGGAAAGCACCATGAATAAAATGTGAACCACCATCAGTCATAAGATATCTAGGGACTCCAAACCTCGGAAAAATAACTTCTTTAACCATTTTAATAGAAGTGTTATGATCAGCACTACTAGTTGGAATAGCTTCTACCCACTTTGTAACATAATCAACAGCAACTAAAATATGTGTATAACCATTAGAGGCAGGAAAAGGTCCCATATAATCAAAGCCCCAAACATCAAACGGTTACATAACAAGAGAATAATTCATAGGCATTTCTTGACATCTACTAATGTTACATATTCTTTGACATTCATCACAAGATAAGACAAACTTACGGGCGTCTTTGAAGAGAGTAGGCCAATAAAAACCAGATTGTAGTACCTTGTCTGCAGTTCTATCTCCAGCGTGGTGTCCTCCATAAGATTCAGAGTGACACTTACGTAGAATTTGTTCCTGTTCATGCTCAAGCACACAACGTCTAATAACACCATCTACTCCTTTATAAAGGTGTGGATCATCCCAGAAGTAATGTCTTAAATCATAAAAGAACTTTTTCTTTTGCTGGTATGTGAAACTAGGCGGTAAATATTTAGCAACAATGTAATTAGCATAATCAGCATACCAAGGAGCAGTACGAAAAGCATTGACGACCGCTAATTGTTCATCAGGAAAGCTAGCATTAATATGCAGTGGGTCATCAAGAACATTCTCTAACCTAGACAAGTTATCTGCAATGGGGTTCTCAGCTCCCTTTCTATTAATAATATGCAAGTCAGATTCTTGGAGCAAGAGAACCCATCTAATGAGTCTAGGCTTAGCATCTTTCTTTTCCATAAGATATTTAATAGCAGCATGATCAGTGTGAATAGTAACTTTGGAATCAACAATATAAGGTCTAAACTTATCACATGCAAACACAACTGCTAAGAACTCTTTTTCAGTAGTAACATAATTTCTCTGGGCAGTATCAAGAGTCTTACTAGCATACTGGATAACATTCAATTTCTTATCAACTCTTTGCCCTAAAACAGCACCTACAGCATAATCACTAGCATCACACATAATTTCAAAAGGTAATTCCAATCAGGTGGCTGAACAATAGGTGAAGTGATCAAAGCTTTCTTAAGCACTTCAAACGCTTCTACACAATCATCAACATAGACAAAATGAATATCTTTTTGCAATAAATTAGTCAGAGGCCTAGAGATTTTAGAAAAGTCCTTAATGAACCTCCTATAAAAACCGGCATGACCAAGGAAACTTCTTATACCTTTTATGTCCTTGGGACATGTCATGTTTTCAATAGCATCAACTTTGGCTTTATCAACCTCAATACCTCTCTCAGAGATCTTGTGCCCCAAGACAATGCCTTCATTAACCATAAAGTGACACTTTTCCCAATTCAGGACGAGACTAGTGTCTTCGCATCTCTGCAAAACTCAATCAAGGTTGCTCAAACAATCATCAAAAGAGGATCCATAGACGGAGAAGTCATCCATGAATATCTCACAAATCTTTTCACAAAAATCAGAGAATATAGCCATCATGCATCTTTGAAAGGTAGCAGGTGCATTATATAAACCAAAAGGCATACATCTATAAGCAAAAGTACCGAAAGCGCAAGTAAAAGTAGTTTTAGATTGATCCTTCGCTGACACAGGTATCCGAGAGAAACCAGAATAACCATCTAGAAAGCAAAAATGTGTGTGTTTGGATAGCCTTTCTAGCATTTGATCAATAAAAGGTAAAGGGTAATGATCTTTCTTGGTAGCTTTATTTAACTTATGGAAATCAATTACCATCCTATAACCTGTAATAATTCTTTGTGGGATCAATTCATCTTTATCATTAGGAACAACGGTAATACCTCCCTTTTTAGGGACACAATGGACATGGCTTACCCATTCACTATAAGCAACGGGATAAATAATACCTGCCTCAAGGAGCTTTAGTATCTCCTTTCTTACCACTTCCTTCATCTTTGGATTTAATCGTCTTTGAGGATCTCTAACTGGTTTGGCATCGTCCTCCAATGTAATTTTGTGTTGACATAGCATGGGACTAACGCCCTTAAGATCATCCAGAGTATATCCAATAGCAGCTCGGTGCTTCTTCAGAGTTTTCAATAATCTTTCTTCTTCTTTCTCTGAAAGGTTAGCACTAATAATAACAGGATATATTTCTTTTTCATCAAGATAAGCATACTTAAGATTATCACGTAATGGTTTGAGTTCAAACACGGGATCACCCCTTGGTTGGAGGGGGGTCCCCAAGAATTTCAACAGGAAGGTTATGTTTTAACATAGGTTCCTGTTCAAGGAACACTTCATCTATTTCTTCCCTTTCCTTCATAAACATATCGTTTTCATGATCTAGCAAATATTGTTCTAACAGATCAGCTGGAGGAACATCAATGGAAGCAAGACCAATAATCTCATCCTTGCTAGGTGGTTCCCTTTCACGAGGTTGTCTACTAAACTTAGCGAAATTAAACTCATGAGACATACCATCTATGCCAACAGTGACAACATTCTTTTCACAATTAATCTTAGCGCTAGCAATATTCAAGAAGGGTCTACCAAAAATAATGGGACAAAAATCATCTTGTGGGGAACTAAGAATAAGGAAATCAGCAGGGTATTTAACCTTCCCACACAAAACTTCAACATCTCTAACAATCCCAATAGGTTTAATGGTATCTCTATTAGCAAGCTTAATAGTAACATCAATGTCTTCTAGTTCAATGGGTGCAATGCCGTGCATAATTTCTTTATAAAGATCATAAGGTATCGCACTAGCACTAGCACCCATATCACATAAGCCATGATAACAATGATCTCCTATTTTAACAGAAATAACAGGCATGCCTATGACAGGTCTACGTGTCTTAGTATCAGGCCTAGCAATATTAGCAGTCTCGCCGAAGAAAGAAATAACATGCCCATCTAAGTCCTCATCCAAGAGATCTTTAACCATAGCAATACTAGGTTCAACATTAATTTGCTTAGGAGGTGTATAAGTCCTAGTATTACTCTTACGAACAACAGTCGAAGCTTTAGCATGATCCTTTATCCTAACAGGAAAAGGAGGTTTTTCAACATAAGCAGTAGGAACAATAGGATTACTATAGGTAATAGTCTTTTCTTCGACTGTAATAGGTGCAACTACTTTAACTTCAACAGGAGGATTATACTTAAACCATTTCTCTTTAGGGAGATCAACGTGAGTAGCAAAAGATTCACAAAAAGTAGCTACTATCTCAGAGTCAAGTCCATACTTAGCGCTAAATCCACGAAAAACATCGGTATCCATACAAGATTTAACACAATCAAACTTAGGTGTCATACCAGACTCCTTACCATCGTCGGAACCCCAATCTTCAGAGTTGCGTTTAATTCTTTCCAATAAGTCCCATTTGAAATCAATAGTCTTCAGCATATAAGAACCAGCACAGGAAGTATCAAGCAGGTTGCGATTATCAAGAGAAAGCCGAGCATAAATTTTTTGAATAATCATTTCCCGAGAGAGCTCATGATTGGGGCATGAATATGACATTGACTTAAGCCTCCCCCAAGCTTGAGCGATGCTTTCTCCTTCACGAGGCCAGAAATTATATATGTAATTACGATCACGATGAACAAGATGCATAGGATAGAACTTCTGGTGAAATTCCAACTTCAATCGCTTATAATTCCAAGATCCCATATCATCACATTGCCTAAACCATGTCAATGCATCTCCCTTCAAAGATAAAGGGAAGACCTTCCTTTTGACAACATCATCGGGAATACCTGCAAGCTTAAATAATCCACAAACTTCATCCACAAAGATAAGGTGTAAATCAGGATGCAATGTTCCATCTCCTGCAAATGGATTAGCTAGCAGTTTCTCTATCATACCCGAAGGAATCTCAAAGTAAATATTTTCATAAAGTTCAGTAGGTTGAGGAGCAACTCTTTTCTCTTCTGGTTGGGGTGAAGATACCCCAAACAAGCCCCTCAAAGGATTAGTTTCCATAGTGACAAGTAAAAGAAAATTTCAGCACACTAAATAAATGTTTCCTTACCAAGTTCCACTCACCAAAAGCGCTACACTCCCCGGCAATGGTGCCAGAAAAGAGTCTTGATGACCCACAAGTGTAGCGGTTCTATCGTAGTCCTTTCGATAAGTAAGAGTGTCAAACCCAACGAGGATCAGAAGGAAATGATAAGCGGTTTTCAGTAAGGTTTTCTGCAAGCACTGAAATTGTAGGTGATAGATAGTTTTGTGATAAGATAAATAGTAACGAGTAACAAGTAAACAAAGTAAATAAGGTGCAGCAAGGTGGCCCAATCCTTTATGTAGCAAAGGATAATCCTGGACAAATTCTAATAATGAGAAAGGAGCTCCCGAGGACACATTGGGAATTATCGTCAAGCTAGTTTTCATCACGCTCATATGATTCGCGTTCGGTACTTTGATAATTTGATATGTGGGTGGACCGGTGCTTGGGCACTGCCCTTACATGGAAAAGCATCCCACTTATGATTAACCCCTATTGCAAGCATCCGCAACTACAACAAAAGTATTAAGGTAAACCTAACCATAGCATGAAACATGTGGATCCAAATCAGCCCCTAACGAAGCAACGCATAAATTAGGGTTTAAGCTTCTCTCACTCTAGCAACCCTTCATCTACTTATTACTTCCCTATGCCCTCATCTAGGCCCAATAATGGTGAAGTGTCATGTAGTCGACGTTCACATGACACCACTAGAGGAGAAGACAACATACATCTTATCAAAATATCAAACGAATTCCAGTCAAAAAAAATCAAACGAATACCAAATTCACATGACTACTAATAGCAAGACTTCACCCATGTCCTCAGGAACTAAAGTAACTACTCACAAAGCATATTCATGTTCATAATCAGAGGTGTAATAATATGCATTAAGGATCTGAACATATGATCTTCCACCAAGTAAACCAATAAGTATCAACTACAAGGAGTAATCAACACTACTAGCAACCCACAGGTACCAATTTGTGGTTTTGGATACAAGA
Source organism: Triticum dicoccoides (assembly GCF_002162155.2). Taxonomy (NCBI): domain Eukaryota; kingdom Viridiplantae; phylum Streptophyta; class Magnoliopsida; order Poales; family Poaceae; genus Triticum; species Triticum dicoccoides. Next base: position 82,782,982 of record NC_041387.1, on the reverse strand, counting down.
TTGGATACAAGAGATGAACTTGGGTTTGGGAGGAGATGGTGCTGGTGAAGATGTTGATGGAGATTGACCCCCTCCCGATGAGAGGATCGTTGGCGATGATTTCCCCCTCCCGGAGGGAAGTGTCCCCGGCAGAACAGCTCCGCCAGAGCCCTAGATTGATTCCGCCAAGGTTCCACCTCGTGGCGGCAGAGTTTCGTCCCGTAAGCTTGCCCATGATTTTTTCCAGGGTAAAAGTGATGATATAGCAGAAGATGGACGCCGGAGGGCCACCAGGGGACCCAAGAGATAGGGGGCGCGCCCTATAGGGGGGCACCGCCCTGTCTCCTGGACAGGGTGTGGGCCCCCTGGCCTATTTATTTCGCTCAGAAATTCTTATAAATTCCAAAAAGTTGTTTCGTGGAGTTTCAGGACTTTTGGAGTTGTGCAGAATAGATTTCCAATGTTTGCTCCTTTTCCAACTAGAATTCCAGCTGTCGGCATCCCCCCTCTTCATGGTAAACCTTGTAAAATAAGAGAGAATAGCCATAAGTATTGATATATAATGTGTAATAACAGCCCATAATGCAATAAATATTGATATAAAAGCATGATGCAAAATGGACGTATCAGAGACCGTCAAGGCTCTAGAATCAGGCAAAAAACCTTGTTTGACAGAAGGGGGTGCGCCTGTTCCATCGACGACCTCTGTCCAACCAGAGGTGTCAGATACTTTATCACATCGTTAAAGAACGCTTCTATTGTTGAAGAACACCGCGCCCTTATGGGTGCGGTGATTGAGAAGATTCAGTCTGCGGAAAGCGGGCTGACTGAAGCCTGCACCAGCCTTTTAACAAGCTTTGAGGTAAGTGGTGAAGCTTGAAGAGTGTCATAGCATAGATAGTAGCCCCTGATACACTGTTCGGTGTTCTAAAAGAAAAGCCGGACAGAGGGTCGAATATATGCTCGCAGGAGACTTACCATGCAACACCCTTATTTGTTAGTATGTTTTGTCTAAGCAGGCGTCTTTATTGACTGTCACTTCTCATACTGCAGAAGTCTCCAGGCTGAAGCAGCGTCTGGAGCGGGCCGAAGAAGAGCTCGGCCAAGCAAAGAAGCAGTTAGAGGATAATCAAGGTATGTAAAACCTTATTTTGATTCAGTATCAATCGACGATTGATTTTGACGAAAAAATGTCGTTATGTGTGCCAGGAGCGACGTCCGAAGTCGAGGCTCTTAAGAAGGCGGTGGCTGCAACCGAAAAGAGGGCAGCCAAGGAGTAGGCCAATCGTGAAAAACACGAGGCCAGGGTCGCTGAGGTTCAACAAGAACTCCAGGAAGCTGTGAAGAGGTGCGAGACCTTGGAGCAGAGCTTGTCGGATAAACAATCCGAACTCAGCAAGGCTCAGCAAGCTGCACGCGATGCCCGGGGTGAGTCCCAAGGCGCCCTCCAGGAAATCCAGGAGGCCAGAAAGATCACGGCGGGTAAGGCTTTTTCTATGCAAAGCAGGTATGTGAAGGAAAGATTCTTGTTGCTAACCCGAATTCGGGGCTCTCCAGGGGCATTTGCGGATTTGCCGCACGGCATATCTGATGCTGCACACTTCTATCGCACCGAAGAAGGGAGTTCTATGAAGAAGTTGTTCTGGTCGCAATACCTTGCGCCAGAACATCTTGTGCCCTTTATCGATCAGCTAAAACAGCTGGTCGAGCTACATAGGGTTGCCGAACTATCCATGAAAGACTTGATTATTCGGCTATGGCTTGCCGAAGCAATTCCCAGCAGCTACTTCAGGCTCGTGAAGCGGCTGGTTAGCGCATGTCCTTGGATTGACGCGATCAAGCGGTCGGTCTGTATTGAAGGTGCCCACATGGCTTTCGCCCGCGTTAAAGTGCACTGGCCAAAGATGGACACTGTTAAACTGATGACCGAAGGACCACCCGAAGGGAGGGAGCACTGCAAACCTGAATTGTACTACGGAGGTGTCCTGGAGGGATCCCGCCTTGTGGCGGAACATTGTGCCAAGGATATTATTTTCCCATGAATATATTCATGTTGTCCGGCGTTGTAATATGAGACAAGGTTACTATGTAGTGCTTGTTTTTTAATAATTTTACCTCCTGTGCGGCCGTTATTTATTAATTCTGAGAGTTGGCCAGTCGTCGGCTTCTGCCCCCGTGTAGGAAGTATGGGGGTGCTCGGGATAAATCCAAACACTCTTTACCCCAATTTTGGGTCCTTTAAGGAGGTGTTCGGCGCAACGAACCAGGCAATCGGACTATAAGGCTTTATCACCCTCACTTAGCCATAGGAGTTTGACAAAGAAAGGTAGGCGCAGCCCCTGGTGTTCGGAAGACCGGACTAGGGGCTCTATCAGCACCTGATCGGAGAAAACCGATCCATCGCACGCTGCATTAGTTATCACATAATGCGGAAGAAATCTTTATGGATTTTGAGACCTCTCGAACAACGACCATCTCTCGCCGCATCATGACAGTCAGTTTTCGGCTTTCTCTACTAAGGTGCTCGTCCGGAAGAACCGGGACACAATCGCAGTAGTTCTCCCTATGCCGCCTTAGCCGATATAGCAGAACGCAAGGTAGAAAAACACGGGAGCCGGGCAAACCCAACATTTGACCAAAGACATGATTCAGAGATGATGCATATAATGCTATAAGTTCGGGGTGCCGAACAGCCGTGAAGGTGTTCAGACTTGTTTGTTGTGTTATGGGTACAGTGAAGCCCCTAGCATATTAAGGCGTACCAAAGTGTACGGCTGCTATTTGACAAAGAATATCAATAAAAAGAAAAGGCAAGTGAACATCATATACATCCGTAGCTTTGTAATTGAATAATACGTCAAAGCGTATGAGTACAAGTTGTGCGATAAAGAAGGAATATGACTTCGAAACCTGCTGGGGCCAGGGCCGGAGCTGTGTGCGGATCCGGATAATAGTAGGATGATCGTCGAGGGAAATATCTAGGGATTCCCCTGTGTGTTCGAGCTGTCTCCCGCCGTGGTGTGTCCGCTCCTTCATGGGTCCGGTCGCCAGGTCGCCGGTGATGGCCTAGGCAGAAAGTGAACCTGAAAAGAAAATGCAAAAAATGTTTGTGTGTCCCCTGGCGATTGATTCGTATTGTGGGACACCATCTTGGTGCGCCTCCGTTCATTGCCGAAGTAGTTAGTTGAGCTCTTGACGTGTTGGGCTATTGCACCACGAGGTAGTTCGGACTCTTTTGACAATGTCCGGGAATTTGGCCGTCGAATTAATGTTCGATTGAAAGAGGCCGCTCTGTTCGTCTGCTGAGCGGGCAGCGGTGTGTTCTTCGGTACGGAGGGAGCATTTAGTATTTCCATTGATTGTTATGACGCCACGCGGACCAGGCATCTTAAGCTTAAGATAAGCATAGTGTGGCACCACATTGAATCGAGCAAATGCGGTTCATCCAAGCAGTGCATGATAGCCACTGCGGAAGGGGACGATGTCGAAGATTAACTCTTCGCTTCTGAAATTATCTAGGGATCCAAAGACCACTTCCAGTGTGATTGATCCTGTACAACACGCCTCTACACCTGGTATGACACCTTTAAAGGTGGTTTTATTGGGTTTGATCCTTGAAGGATCTATGCCCATCTTGTGCACTGTATCCTGATAAAGCAGGTTCACGCTGCTGCCTCCATCCATGAGGACTCGCGTGAGGTGAAATCCGTCGATTATTGGGTCGAGGACCAGTGCGGCTGAGCCGCCTTGACGGGTATTGGTTGGATGATCCTTGCTATCAAAGGTGATTGAGCTAGACGACCATGGGTTGTACTTTGGGGTGACTGGCTCCATCGCGTACACGTCCCTGAGTACGCGCCTCTGCTCCCGCTTGGGAATGTGGGTGGCGTATATCATATTCACCATTTTAATTTGCAGAGGGAAATTCTTTTGCCCACCTGTCTTTGGTGGCCGGGGCTCCTCATCATCGTCATCGCTTTGTGACCCCTTCTCCTTGCTGTCGGCATTTGGCTTGTCAGCTTGTTTGAAGACCCAACATTCTCTGTTGGTATGATTAGCTGGTGTACTTGGGGTGCCGTGAATTTGGCATGGACGGTCGAGTATGTGGTCCAAACTGGACGTGCCCGAATTGTTTCTTTTGAATGGTTTCTTCCTTTGACCGGTATTAGAGCCGCTGAATCCGGCGTTGACAGTTGTGTCTTCGACACTATCTCCATTGTTTCAGTGTTTGTGCTTGCTGCGCTGGGGCTTGCCGTTGTCGTCTCTTGATTTAGAATGTCCAGGTTTACTTGAGGTGTTGTTGCTACATGCTAGCCAGCTATCCTCTCCCGCACAGAAGCGGGTCATGAGCGTCGTAAGGGCTGCCATGGATCTCGGATTCTCTTGTCCAAGGTGTCGGGCTAGCCATTCATCACAGATGTTATGCTTAAAGGCCGCTAGGGCTTCGGCATCCAGATAGTCGACAATTTGGTTCTTCTTAGTTAAGAACCGAGTCCAGAATTTCCTGGCTGACTCTCCGGGCTGTTGGATTATGTGGCTTAAGTCATCAGCTTCCGGTGGTCGTACATAAGTGCCCTGAAAGTTGTCAAGAAATGCGTCTTCTAGGTTCTCCCAACTGCCAATGGAGTTTTCGGGCAGATTATTCAACCAGTGTCGGGCTGGTCCCTTGAGTTTTAGTGGGAGATATTTGATGGCATGGAGATTATCACCATGGGCCATATGAATGTGGAGAAGAAAGTCTTCAATCCACACCGCGGGATCTGTTGTCCCATCATATGATTCGATGTTTATGGGTTTAAACCCTTCTCGGAACTCGTGTTCCATTACTTCATCGGTGAAGCAAAGGGGGTGTGCGGTGCCTCTATGTCGGGCTACGTCGCGACGCAGTTCGGATGGAGCTGGTCTGCGGTATTCGGCCCGAACATTTTGGTTTTTATTGAACCTGGTGTGGCAGCCGTCGTCATGCACTAGGGCACGCCCCCGCGATCCGTAGATCGATCTAGGTTGACATGTTCTCATTTGCAAGTCGTGCCGCAGGTTATTTGTATATCCTCGAGCTTTTGCGTTTATTTTTGTTCGGCGATGCGGTGCGGGCTTGTGTTCGGGCAGATGCGCCAATTTGTCTCGGCCACGTGGTGGCCGGTCAGCTGTATCCCGCGCTGGTAGTTTAGGCTCCAGTGCTTCGTTGTCGAATTGAGGTAACAACCTGCGCTTTGGGTAGCTTTTGGTTAGGCGCTCGAGTCCATATTCCTCGGCTGCCAAGACCTCGGCCCATTTATCAGTGAGAAAATCTTGATTAGCTTGAAGCTGTTGTTGTTTTTTCTTCAAGCTCTTTGCAGTGGCTATAAGCCGGCGCTTGAAGCGCTCCTGTTCGACGAGATCCTCTGGCACGGTAAGTTTGTCGTCGCCGAGGCTCACCTCATCCTCAGAGAGGGACATGTAATTATCGTTATCCGAGTCTTCATTTATGGCCTGTTCGTCAGGGCTGGCTTGCCTGTCCTCCCGTCCGGCCTGTTTGAAACCTGGCTGGGCGGGGTCGTCTTCGTTATCTTCGGCATTGTCCGGAGTGCTATTGTCTCCTGTGCCGGTATTGCTGTTTCTACCATGGCATGGTTTAGAGCGATGCCATTGACGTTGGCGCTTCGGCTGCTTCTCGGGGGGTTTGTCCCCTCCTGCATCCTTTTTGTCCTCGTCGTTGTCTTCTTTGGGGGTATCCACCATGTAAATGTCATATGACGAGGTGGTTGTCCAACGCCCTGTGGGCGGTGGTTCCTCTTCTTCTCCCGCATCGTCATCCATATCGTCGATGTCTTTGGAGTCGAAGTCAAGCATGTCGGTTAAGTCGTCGACAATGGCTACCAAGTGGGTGATGAGTGGGCGACAAAATCCTTCATCGTCTGCTTCCCACTCAAGCCAGACATAGTTTGGCCAAGAGTCTCATGACAAGGAGAGAGATTTTAATGAGTTCAGCACATCGCCCAAGGGCGAGTGTTGAAAGATATCCGCGGAGGTGAACTAGGTCGGCGCCCAATCAGATTCAATGGGCGCTGCTACATCTTGAGCTTGCATTGGTCCTTGAAGAGGAAAGGGTGATGCAGCACAGTAGCGTAAGTATTTCCCTCAGTTTTAGAGAACCAAGGTATCAATCCAGTAGGAGGCTCCTCACAAGTCCCACGAACCTACACAAACAAACAAAGAACTCGCAACCGACGCGATAAAGGGGTTGTCAATCCCTTCACGACCACTTGCGAAAGTGAGATCTGATAGAGATAATATGATAAGATATATATATTTTTGGTATTTTATAATATAGATGCAAAAAGTAAAGATGCAAATAAAAGTAGATTGAAAGCTTATATGATAAAATATAGACCCGGGGGCCATAGGTTTCACTAGTGGCTTCTCTCAAGATAGCATAAGTATTATGGTGGGTGAACAAATTACTGTCGAGCAATTGATAGAAAAGCGAATAATTATCAGATTATCTAGGCATGATCATGTATATAGGCATCATGTCCGCAACAAGTAGACCGACTCTTGCCTGCATCTACTACTATTACTCCACACATCGACCGCTATCCAGCATGCATCTAGAGTATTAAGTTCATAAGAACAGAGTAACGCATTAAGAAAGATGACATGATGTAGAGGGATAACTCAAGCAATATGATATAAACCCCGTCTTTTTATCCTCGATGGAAACAATACAATACGTGCCTTGCAACCCTTTCTGTCACTGGGTAAGGACACCGCAAGATCGAACCCAAAGCTAAGCACTTCTCCCATGGCAAGAAAGATCAATCTAGTAGGCCAAACCAAACCGATAATTCGAAGAGATTTGCAAAGATAACTCAATTATACATAAAAGAATTCAGAGAATATTCAAATATTTCTCATAGATAAACTTGATCATAAACCCACAATTCATCGGATCTCGACAAACGCACCGCAAAAAGAGTTTACATAGAATAGATCTCCACAAGAGAGGGGGAGAACATTGTATTGAGATCCAAAAAGAGAGAAGAAGCCAACTAGCTAATAACGATGGACCCGAAGGTCTGTGGTAAACTACTCACAACTCATCAGAAGGGCTATGGTGTTGATGTAGAAGCCCTCCATGGTCGATTCCCCCTCCGGCGGAGCGCCGGCGAAGGCTCCAAGATGGGATCTCGCGGATACAGAAGGTTACGGTGGCAGAAATATTTCTTCGGTGGCTCCCTGGATGTTTTTGGGGTACGTAGGTATATATAGGAGGAAGAAGTACATCGGTGGCCGCTCGAGGGGCCGAGGAGACAGGTCCTGGGCGCGCCCTCCTATCTTCTGGCTGCCTCGATTGCTTCTTGACTTGCACTCCAAGTTCTCCGGATCACATTTGTTCCAAAAATCACACTCCCGAAGGTTTCATTCCGTTTGGACTTCGTTTGATATTCCTTTTCTTCAAAATACTGAAATAGGCAAAAAAACAACAATACGGGCTGGGCCCCCAGTTAGTAGGTTGTGGCACTCCAAATTTTTTTTGTGGTTTTTGTTTTCAGAAAGAGCCTTGCTTGGTTTGAAGGAGGTCATTTAAACCCTTCTTAAAAACCCTCTTCTAAGTTTTCCCTCTCAAAAATCTTTCTTGGATTTAGTTTCTTCTAAAAAGAAAACCTTTTTGGTTTTGGGCTTTTATTTGAGTTTGATCCATTCTTGTTTTACCATGCCTCTTATGGTAAAACTTCCCCAAAGCCCCTCCTTCCACTTTGGTACAACCCAAACATTCTGTCCAAACTAATAAAATCCAATTTTGGATTTTATTCCAATTATTTCTCTTCCCAAAATAATTCTGTCTTTTCTTTTGAGCCTAGGTGATTTGCAAAGCAAGTACCTTAATACACTTGATTTTTGACCTCAACTCAACTCCTCTGGATAGTCCTTTGCACCCACAACCTAGAACCATCTTGATCCACTCTTCTTCTTTTCAAATATTTCAAAATTCACCCCCTGCAAGTTTGGACCAGATTTGCCAAATTTGGTGAAATTCATATCTACACCTCTCCAAAAATTCCACCAAAATTCAGGCAACCCCTAGCTGCAATGAGAGACCACTCCACCAAAAACCAGCTCAAGGAAAAATCCCTACATGCCAGAATCATTCTGTCGAACACTTGGCATGCACTGTTACTGTTCATATTCAGTAAATTCAGAGTTTCAGTGTCGTTTCTCCGTTAGTAACTTCAGTCACATGTCCACTGTGCTTTTGGCTCGTTGCTCGCAGCCCCTCCCTCTTGTCCGGAGCACCGCACGCGCGCTTGGCGCCTTCCTGGCATCGGTGGCGCCCTGGCCCGCCCGCGCCGGCGTGCTTTGCGGCGGCAGAACCACCGTAACAGCCGACAGGGGGCAACACTGCGGCATAACGCCGTTCGGCGCCGCCCAATCCTCCTGAGAGCTCCACATGGCCACCTCCTTGCCAGCGCACGCATGCAGCACCGTCGCCGTGGCCTGGCACGCGCAGACCGCATTCTCTGCCGCCGACGTGCCGTGCGGCCGTTCTGTCGAGGACAGGCCGTAACCACCCCTCCCGTGCTGAGTTGGGTGCTGAAATGGCACCAATGCTCCACCTAGATGATGCTCAAGATCCTAAGCCGACTATCCAGCCACATCGCCGCCGTAATCACTCGCCGGACTTATCCGCTCACGGCAACCGCCTCGGGCCGGCTATAAATAGCACCCCCGAGCTTGCTCTCGCCCCCGCACAACTCCACCACCTCACCAGACCCCGCCTAGCCACTGGAAGAGCCTCGAGGGGCCTTTCTTCTTCGACTCCGGCCACCTCCGTCTGCCTCGGGCTCCGGCAATGTTATCTCCGGTGAGAACTCCTCCGTCGCCCTACTCTTGCTCGTAGCCTCGTACCACCACTAGGAGGCTAACCCCCACTTCAATTTGACCCCCGCAGCTCCCTCCGGCGAGATCCACGACTGCCCAAACCGCCGTCCGCCGGAGCAAGGGCCGCCGTCGACACAGTGCTCGCCGGCAACCATCACCACCACCCACAGACGCGGAAAGGTGCACTGATCACGAAGGTAACCCCCGATCACCTTGCCTCGCCGTGGATCGCCGCCGGCGACCACCGCACCTCTCGGGCGCCGTCGCGCTCTGTTTCCCTCGTTTGAAAATTCAAACCTGACAGGTGGAGCCCGCCTATCAGTCTCTCAGCCATTTCTTTTAAACGAATCGTTTTCTGGACTTTTCCACAGAACCCCCTGGAAACTTTCTATTTCATTACAGATGGGTCCTTGGACCAAAACTCTTATAACTTTTAAACAGAAAATGGTTTTTGATTGATTCTTTTTCTGTCATCTTTATTTTTTTGTCTAGTTTGTTTTCATATTTATTTGAAAAATATTTGGAATACTTTTATGTACACTCACGGTATTTACGTTACATACGTATTTTTCTTATACCGTAGATACCGGAGGAGGTGACGGAGCTACAAACTTCACACAGTTAAACTCCGACTACTCCGAACCAGGAAAGCATGTTTGAACTCTTGATATGATGAGTGGTTGTTGCATGTTTGCATTTTTGTATAGTCATGGCATGTTTATGAACATTTCTTTGAATGATAGATTTCATGCACATAAGTGGAAAGTAAGTTTCGGAAAGCACTATGTTGTGGGATACATATTTGCATGGCCATGTGATGGCATGAGGATGGGTAAGATGGCAGTGTTGTCACATGCCAGTCTTATGCCGGATTATTTGACTTCCGTGTCATCGTGAAACAAATCACATTTCCATTCCTTCCTTCCTGTACTGTCACATGTTTTCCGAAAGGAATATGGCTTAGTAAGTTGCAAATCGTTTTCCTGGTACACACCAAATAGAGAGGCCGGGATGAGGGTTCCATGGCCCTGGATTAAAGCCCGTCATCCGGTCAGGGGGCATGGGTGTTTCCGGTTGGGACCGAGAGGGGGGCACCCCTTAGAGCGCGCGTATAGAAATTTGATCCCATGCTATTCGAGGTTGTGACCTCCCCGTCTCAAAGTTTTTCTTGGACATTGTCCAGGGTGATTCCTGGCATCGTGAGGTGGAATGGCTGTGTACTAGTTAAATGTGTTTCTACTGAAATACCATAAACGGAACTAGTCCATTCCTGACTACGGAAATCCGTTGGCTGTGGTCAGTCAATACCAACTCTGCAGAGTCACAAATCTTTCAATCATCTTGTACACGTTCAAGTACTATATTCATCTTATCTTGTCAGGTATCAGCCTCAGTGACAAAACTCCGGTGGAATGCATGTGTGATAAATCCGGTTAAAAGATTATTCTTGTGGATGGACTAATCTTGTTATTCACATTTGTCATAAGCCCTGTCTGTGATGTCGCTCAGACGTCCGACGGTGGCATACTTGTATTTACATTTATTGTAAGCCCTGTCTGTGATGTCGCCCAGACGTCCGATGTTGGCATAATTGTATTTACTTTCATTGTAAGCCCTGTCTGCGATGTCGCTCAGATGTCCGACTGTGGCATTTCCTTTAAAGCCCTTTATGTGATGTCACTCAGACGTCCGACTGTGGCATCTCTTTTAAAGCCCTTTATGTGATGTCGCTCAGACGTCCGACTGTGGCATTTCTTTTAAAGCCCTGTCTGTGATGTCGCTCAGACGTCCGACTGTGGCATTTCTTTTAAAGCCCTTTATGTGATGTCGCTCAGACATCCGACTGTGGCATTTCTTTTAAAGCCCTGTCTGTGATGTCGCCCAGACGTCCGACTGGGGCATTTCTTTTAAAGCCTTTTTTGTGGTGTCGCTAAGACGCCCGACTGCGGCATGAATTTTATTTGTTTACCTTTCGAGGCGTCGCTCCAGACACCCGATCGGTTTTCAGTTATATATTTGTTTAGTTATCGAGTCATGCAATAACATTATTGTTGAGATGAGCATCATTATTTTTATTCATGACGCATCCATGCATTCATTGATTATATCTTTTGTCCAAACTGTCTTGCGAGTACTTTCAAAGTACTCACCTGGCTTGTTGATTTGGCCAGATGTTGATGAAGGCGATCTCATGGATGAAGAGTTTGATAGCGAGTCCGACGCCTAGAGGAGTCCCAGTCAGTCCCGTGCGATCTTGTTTTGGTCATTGTATTATCCGCTTCCGCAACCCCAGAAATAAATCCATCGAGCCTCACCTCGACGCTCGATGAGCTGCCAGTTAGGAGTCAAGTTATCCACCACCACTTTTACCTCGAGCTAGTAGTATGACACCTCACCCCTGTGTCATAACCGCCCTTATGTAAGATATTGGCGAGTTTGTAATAATTGTTGAGCAGCCTCAGCTCAACCCTGTATTATATTTAATGCTACTGGTCCTCTGTTCATCAAGTATTTGTCTACCAGTGAGGATAACTTTTTCTATACTGGACTCTAAAGATCGATTTTCTCAATCATTATTTTATTGAAAAACCGGTCGTGACATAGTTAGTCCCAAAAATGATATAAATGTGTAAAATAAAGCCCATAAACATCATGTAAGGGCATCTAGTGCCACCCCTAGTTGGTTTTGGAGTATTGACGACAAAGTTGGTTGAGGGACTAATGCATTTGTGAGAATTGCAGGATAACGCAGGTTGTGTCCCTCATTGATTCGGTTTACCTACCGGAGATGGCCCCTAAAAATGTATGAAGACATTGAAGACAATGGTGGTATGTGAAGATATTCACATTGAAGACTATGACATGAGAAGGCATTGAGCGAAGACTATGGAGCGCGAAGACTGTGTTGTTTCGTTGGTTCCTTTTCTTCTGTGTTGAGTCATAGGAACCACCGTACTGTTAAGTGGGGTCCAAGTGAACAAAGTCAGAGTGACTGAAGTGATGCTCAACCCAAATCCTATGTCTTCGAGAGAAGATAATGAGAGCAAATCTTATCCAGAGCTGGATGAGTCAGCTTTGCTTGTAGCCCAAGTAAAGTTGTCGTGTGTGTTTGAAATCCGACCGTTGGAACACGTGTCAGTTCCTTAGTGACCCAGGGTCATTTCGGACATATTAGGTCGGGTTGCCTTGTGGCTATAAATAGCCCACCCCCTACACCATAAATTGGTGGCTGCTCAGAGTTAGTTTATGGCTTTTGTCATTTTGAGAGCAACCCACCTCGAAGCCTTTGAGAGAGAAATCCTTGCGAGGACAAAGCCCAAACACCCAGAGCCAAAGAGTGTTAGGCATCACTGAAGTCTTTCTGTCTGTGTGACCTGAAGACTTATTACACTTGAGGACTGTGTATCCTCCAGCCGGTTAGGCATCGCGTTCTGAGCATCCAAGAGTCATTGTGGATTGCCGGTGAACGAAGTCTATGAAGGTTCGGAAGTCTACCTTGAAGACTTACCAGAGTGATTGGGCGAGGACTGTGTGTCCTTAGCTCAAGGGGAATAAGGTGAAGATGCGGTCTTTTGAGTTGAATCTCAGCCTCCCTAACCAGACGTACAGTTGTCGCAGCAACTGGAACTGGTCCAACAAATCCTGTGTCTTCAACAAGTGACTGGCTCTATCCTTTCCCTCCCTTTACCTTGAGTTTGTCTTCGCGAAGTCATTGCTTATTTGTCTTATCTATTTGACTTCATTGCTTGGCTACTATCGTTGATTGGCTTCATACTATCTTCCATCCTGATCCTTACTACCTAGCTGCTATTAGTCTTTGTATGTTCACATTATTGCATACTTGACTATGGCTTGCTTGTTGTAGTTTATCTTCCGCTGCATATCAATTAGGTCATTTCTATTGCTTGTCTTTGAAACTTTCATGTTTTGAAGACTTTGATAAAAATCGCCTATTCACCCCCCTCTAGTCGATAACTAGCACTTTCAATTGGTATCAGAGCAAGGTACTCCCTTGTTCTGTGTGATTCGGTTTAACCACCTGGAGTTTAGCTATGTCAACTTCAGGATTGAGGAATGTATCTTGCGCCACCTTTGACGGTCATGAGTATCCTCGGTGGAAAGCCATGATGAAGAAGCGACTCATGGCTATGGATAGCGAACTGTGGACCGTCACTGAGATTGGTCTTACCGATCTATGCAAGATGGCGGAGGCTGATGACATTCGCAAGTACACTCTACTGAACCTCACAGCGAAGGATGTCATCTGCTCCTGTCTGTCTCGAAATCAGTTCAGGAACGTCATGCACCTCAATCACGCGAAGCTAATCTGGGACCGACTTTCTGAGGTCTATGAAGGTTATCTTAATCGTCATGATCCTTGGCTTGATGACTACAAGGAGTCTCTTAAAGAGATGACCTTTCCAGCTGAATCATCTTCATCTTCACCATGCCTCATGGCAGGGGGTGCTAAGGTAACTGAATGCTACCTCTCTGAAACTAGCGATGATGAATCAGGTGATGAATTTGGCCCCAGCTTTGTCAAACTTGCTTCCCTTGCCACTAAACAACAAAGAGCTTTGGAAAAGGTTCAAAACATGCTTAGTAAGAGCGATGATATGTTGGGCGAAGAAATGGATCAGTCAAAAGCATTGGCTGAGAGTCTTCAGAGACTTCATTCCAAGTTTGACGCCCTTCAAGATCAACATAATGCTCTCTTGTCTGATCATGAGAAACTTTCTTCTGAATGTCTTCAAAGAAAGCAAGATCTTGAAAGGATAAGAGTGGATTATGGAGATCTTCTGAAGGAGCGCGATTCATTACTTGCTCAACAAATCAGCGTTACACAGAATGGATTTGAACCACCATGTCTAAAATGCATTAAGCGTGATAACGCTACCAATGCTGCTGCTATTGCATTGTCTTCAACTACTGATGTGGAAACTAACCCGTCTACGAAGGATACCACTGCTATTGCTGATGAAAATGCTAGGTTGAAGACATTGCTTGAAACAGGGATGTATAAAAGTCTGAAAGGACATCAGACACTTTGTGATGTCCTCAAAAAGCAGATTCTGAACCGAAACCCTAGGAAAGAGGGTGTTGGGTTCGAGAGGAGAATGAATGCTGATGGTTCCTACTGGAAGCCTGAGCAGTATCCCAAAACCACATGGGTTGCTGCAAAGGAACCTTCAGTGGATCCATCCACTTTATTTGGCTTTACCTGTGCTAATCCTATTATCATTGATGAATCCTTTGATGCAAACTATAAACTGTTCAAAAATCAGAATGGTGAAGTGTTTGCCAGGTATATTGGTACTAACTGTAGGAATGGACCACCTATGAAGAAGATCTGGGTTCCCAAAAGTTGTCTTGAGAATCTTCCAGTGAATGTCATCATGACACCACCAGGGAAGAAGACAAACCCCAGACCAAAGGCATCATATGGTCCAACGGCTTCATACGAATACATGACTCACTTGAGTCACCCTAACGCCAATGTTTTGCAGGGAAATCATACTCAAACTTATGAATATGAACGTGTGTCCTCAAACCTCCATGTTCATAGGACTAATTTTTTTTTGCTTATTCATATGAGTATCATTCGTCTCCTGCAAGGCTATTTGCTAGGGCTTCAAAGCCGAAATTCTCAGATGCTGCACTTAGACTCATTGCTTCTAAGCCACCCCTGAAGATGTGGGTGGTGAAGAAGAATTAACTCTCTTTTGCAGAATATGGTCTCCAGCCAGCAATCAAAGGCGTCTGATACTATTGCTGGGGACCTAAAACACATTAAGGGACGCATGATAAAATGACTTACTATGTATTCCACATATGAATCGCTTACCTGTCATACTGTGTGTTCTAACCTTGATCTAAGTTGTGATAATCCTAGTGTGCGTCAAATGCTTATGCTTCACAACATACCTTGTGAAACCTATCCTCCTAACTGCACTGTAGGGTATGACACCTCATGCTTCAGAATGGATTATGGACAACGGATGCACTAATCATATGACTGGTGATCGAAGTCTTCTCATGGACTCAACCTTACGTCCATCCGACAAGAGTCAAATCACATTTGCTGACACTGGTAAACGCAAGGTATTGGGTCTAGGTAGAGTTGCAATCTCAAAGGATCAACACATGGATAAAGTGATGCTTGTCGAATCCCTTGGGTTCAACTTAATGTCTGTCTCAATGCTTTGTGACTTGAACATGATTGTGCTATTCGGAAAATATCGTTTCCTTGTACTAATGGAATCTGACAAGTCTCTAGTGTATGAAGGGTATAGGAAAGATGATCTATACATGGTAGATTTCTTAGCAGGTCCACAGCTTGCCGTATGTCTTCTTGCAAAAGCTTCAGAATGCTGGCTCTGGTATCGAAGGCTGGGGCATGCTGGCATGAGGAACTTACACACACTCGTCAAGAAGAAGCATGTCATAGGCATCGAAGGTGTCAAGTTCAAGAAAGATCATTTGTGTGGTGCCTGCGAAGCTGGAAAGATGACTAGGGCGAAGCACCCCTCGAAGACAATCATGACGACATCTCAACCCTTCGAGTTGTTACACATGGACTTATTTGGCCCTACTCACTACTCTACCCTCACAGCAATAGCTTGTCTCTATGGCTTCGTCATTGTTGATGACTACTCAAGATATACATGGGTGCACATAATTCTCTACAAGACTGAAGTACAAGATGTCTTCAAACGATTCGCCAATCGAGCCATGAACAATTATGGCGTCAAGATCAAGCATATCAGAAGTGATAACGGCACTGAATTCAAGAATACCGGGCTTGATCTTTATCTGGATACAATGGGAATCACTCATGAGTTTTCTGCTCCATACACACCTCAGCAAAATGGCATTGTAGAGCGCAAGAACAGAACCCTCATTGAGATGGCTCGAACAATGCTCGATGAGTACAAGACACCAAGAAAGTTCTGGCCTGAAGCTATTGATACACCATGTCACATCATCAACCGTGTTTACATCCACAAGCTTCTGAGCAAAACATCCTATGAGCTCCTTACTGGCAAGAAGCCAAATGTTAGCTACTTCAGAGTCTTTGGTGCTAGGTGCTGGATCAAGGATCACCATCACAAGTCAAAATTTGCACCTAAAGCTCACGAAGGCTTCATGCTCGGTTATGGAAAGGACTCGCACTCTTACAGAGTCTTCAACCTCTTTCACTACAAAATCATTGAAATGTGGACGTGCGATTTGATGAAACCAATGGTTCACAACGAGAGCTCCTGCCAAGCACATTAGATGAAGCTCCTCCCAGCAAATCTATCAAGCTGATGGAAACTGGTGAAATCATGCCTTCTGTAGCACAGCCTGAAGAGGAACTTATCATTTCTGCACCAAACCAACCTGAAGAAAATGCTCACACCGAAGACAATCCTACGAATGATGACAATGATCAGCATGAGCAAGGTCTTCGTCCAGTTCATCCTCGTGTTGCAAATGAAGTACAAATTGAGAAGATAATTGATAGCATCAATGCACCTGGTCCACTTACTCGCTCAAGAGCAACACAGTTAGCAAATTTCTGTGGGCATTTTTCATTTGTGTCAATATCAGAACCCAAGAAAGTTGCTGAAGCCTTTATGGAACCTGAATGGATTCAAGCCATGCAAGAAGAACTTCAACAGTTCAAGCTGAATAATGTTTGGGAACTTGTCAAGTGCCCTGACCCTCACAAGCATAACATTATTGGCACTAAATGGATATATTGAAACAAGCAAGATGAGCATGGTCAAGTCATCAGAAACAAAGCACGTCTTGTCGCTCAAGGATATACTCAAGTTGAAGGAATTGACTTCGATGAAACATTCGCTCCTGTAGCAAGGCTTGAAGCTATTCGCATGCTGCTAGCTTATGCTAATCACCACAACATCTTGGTATATCAAATGGATGTGAAGAGTGCATTCCTCAACGACAAGATTGAAGAAGAAGTGTACGTTGCTCAACCACCTGGCTTTGAAGATCCAAAACATCCTGATATGGTGTACAAACTAAACAAAGCACTGTATGGCCTCAAACAAGCTCCTCGTGCTTAGTATGATACGATCAAAGACTTCCTGAAGAGCAAAGGCTTCAAACCTGGATCCCTCGATCCCACACTCTTCACGAAGACATATGATGGTGAACTATTTGTGTGCCAAATATATGTGGATGCCATTATCTTCGGCTGCACCAACCAGAAGTATAGTGATGAGTTTGGATACATGATGCAAGAGCAATATCAGATGTCCATGATGGGTGAGCTGAAGTTCTTCCTTGGTCTTCAAATTCGTCAGCAAAGGAATGGCATCTTCATATCTCAAGAAAAATATCTCAAAGACTGTCTGAAGAAGTTTGGAATGCAAGATTGCAAAGGTTACACGACGCCAATGCCAGCCAAACACCATCTTGGTCCCGACGACAATGGTAAAGAGTTCGATCAAAAGGTATACCACTCCATGACTGGTTCCTTACTTTACCTATGTGCATCTAGGCCAGATATTATGCTTAGTGTTTGCATGTGTGCTCGATTCCAAGCGGCACCAAAGGAATCGCATCACTTAGCTGTGAAGCGAATTCTTAGATATTTGGCTTACACTCCAACACTCGGATTATGGTATCCAAAGGGCTCAAGATTTGATCTGGTTGGATTCTCGGATGCTGATTATGCTGGTGACAAGGTCGATCGCAAGTCTACATCAGGCACAAGTCACTTTCTGGGACGATCACTTGTCTGTTGGTCTTCAAAGAAGCAGAACTGTGTATCACTCTCAACTGCTAAATCTAAATACATTGCTGCTGGATCTTGCTGCGCTCAGCTTCTGTGGATGAAGCAAACTCTAAAGGACTATGGCATCAATCTGAAACAAGTCCCTCTTTTCTGCGGCAACGAAAGCGCTATCAAGATTGCCAACAATCCAGTCCAGCACTCGAAGACAAAGCACATTGAAATTCGTCATCACTTTCTCAGAGATCATGTCATGAAGAAAGATATTGACATCATTCACGTCAACACTGAAGAGCAACTGGCAGATATCTTCACAAAGCCCTTGGATGAGAAAAGGTTTTGCAAGTTACGGTGTGAGCTAAATATCTTGGAATCCTCAAATGTCCCGTGATCGGGCACACATCCTAACACTTATGCATGTTGATGACTTAGATGTGCAACACACGAAGTAAAGTATATCTTCAATCAATGAAGACGTACATTCTGAGCGTGAATACATTAATGTGGAATTTGACTTCGGAGCGCCAAGCTAATTGTGCGCCGTGTCTGGGTCTAATACTTCCTATACGGTGGGTAACACCACCACCAAATTTCTTGGTTTGAAGTGTTTCACTCATGGCGTTATTGTTGAATATCTTCGCATTTGGTTTGTCTTCAACTTTCAACTTATCTTCATGATTTACTTCACTATGTTGATTTGATTGCTTTCTCATATATATATATATATATATATATATATATATATATATATATATATACTAGTATTCTGTCCTCTACAGCATTCACTTATAGCTATGTCTTCATTTGTGAATCTTTTGAAATAAGTGAATGTGATCGGACCCTAATCTCTCTATGCTTTCTATCTCAAACTCTATCTGTCCAAATCATATGCATTCTATTGAAACTATCAAATGTCTTCTCTGCATCCTTGTCAGCAGAAGACACAGAGATAAACATCAAGTCCTTTTAAATGATTCATCTTTATTATTGAAATCCAGAGAAGCCGGAACAACCATCCGACAAACTTGGCGGGCGTGGGAACGTGGGACAACTCTGAGTATGTTGCATGCTTGCCACGTGTCCCACGGATGTGAACAGGTAGGGGCACTTGCGTAATTGCGCTATGCCGCACACCTACTTACAAATACGTGTCCCCTGCGGTCAAGAAAACCTTCTTCCACCTCTCCACCTCGTCAAAACCCTAGAGCCACTGCTAGCTCTCGACGACGCCGGCGACGAAGCGCTTAGCTGCCGCGACTTCTCCGACGCCGTCCTCACGCCCGCCGCAGGCATCGTCCTCTCCGCCGCTGCCGTAGGTGTCCTCCATCGCCAAGTTAGGGCACGGTGGATTGAACTGCTCGGTCTCCTATTCATCCCATCTAGCAGTTCTTCGTGTGGTAAATATAACTCTATTTTTACCATCTTTTTGATCCTCAATGCTTCATCCTATTTACAAAAATTGGTTTCTGTCTACACAATGTTAGATCTATTCTGTCTGCATCTCATACTGCCTAGTATATTCACTTAAGCTTCATATATAGTTAGATTCCTCACTTGTACTTATTCACGGATTCGTACAAATCTGGAACCAACTCTCAACATATAAGTGAATGTCTTCGCAACATGAGGTCAATGTCTTCAAACTGATTTATCTTCAAAATCTTCTGAGAATGCATATGACCTCTTCCTCTTCCGTCGCATCTCTAATGCTGTCACAGGTACATGTCCGTGGGAGAATCCCTTGGTTCTCATAGTCTGCATTCATTTGCAGAATTCTTACAGCAACACATTAACTCTCCTGAAGCTAGTTCCTGTTTGACCAGCAAGCGAAAGCCCTTGAAGCCTTTGAACATATTGAAGCCATTCAGTTTGAAGTTCATGGCTGCAGAGAAATCAGTAAGGAAGGGTGGCAGACAACATCGAGGGGGAACGTCAAAAGATTTGCTTGATGACCTCGCATAAATCTATAAGACAGATCCTGAAGAGGATTATAATCAGCGCAAGACCCAAATCCAATGGATTCGACGCTATTGGGCTGAACAATGGTTCAAGTACAAGTTCGTGACCCAGGAGTACGCTGAGAAAAATGCTATCAAAATTCCTTGGGGTGATATTCTCTATCGAGGCCTTCCCCCCAAGAACAAAGCTGAAGCTATTGCACAAGAATTCTATCCTTGTATGGTCCGTGGACCATAGCCTGAAAATGTTGATCCATCATCATTGCTCTGGTATTGTGACGATAATCTCTTCAAGCGCAACTTCCAGTATGCAAAGGCATCGGCAAAGGAAAACAAGAAGTCATGGGGATTAGACTTCAATCCTGGTCCCTCTGCTCCCCGTGATGACGGCACACGTGAAGCGGAAGAAAATGAAATCGGCCCCTTCACGAACCTTGATGGCCTCATCTCATACATCTTGGTACAATGTGCCAAAGTGGATCATTCTGATAATGATGTTGATACTGATGAAGCCCCAGCTCCTCCTCCAAGGCCGCAGAAGCCAAAGAAAATTAAGGCTTCACAATCAGCTGCACCTCCAAAAGCGTCACGTGTGAAGCCACTGGCCACTGCACCTCCTGAAGACAGTGTGCAGTCTGAAGATCTTTCACACATCTCCAAGAAGACGAAGAAGAAAAAGAAAATCATCAAGAGTACTGATCAGACATTGACTCCTGCTGCCATTCTGCGTGAAGAGCACATTGATCTGTCCAGCGATGACGATCTTGCAGATGATACTCTTGAGCAACTGATCAAGAGCAAGGCAGAAGCAGAGATCTTCAATAATTTGCCTCTCTTTGACGTGGCAATCATCCATAACTTCATTGATGAGTGGTTTGACACACCAAATCTCAGCTTTGATGACTTGCAACTTCCCATTGGCCTCAGCGTCTCCTTCAATGGCGCTATTGCTTCTGAGTTAGCTATTGCTCAGCGCATCGTCGAACTGAAGCACAAGATTGACTATGAAAAGGCTCAGTTCAAGAAGCATGTGGCCAAGCTCAGCGTGCAAGATGTCAAAAACTTCAAGATCATGCTGCACGAGCTCAAAGAAGCCTTTCACAAGAAGCGTGAAGAAGCTCGAGGCTCTCTGAGTGCATGAAGAGTCTGGCTGAGAAGTGTGTGCTAGCCTACAATGAGGCTGAGAAGCGCAAAGCTCTTGGTCGTCCTGGCATCAACCCCAGGATGGCTGCAAAGAAGAAGAAGCTATCAACTGTCCAACCTGCACCTTCAAGGCAGGATGAACCTCTCATAGTCTTCCCAAGCAGCATGACTGGCTCGAAGCCAAAAGCCATGTCAACCGCTTCAGAACAGAAGAAGACGAGGGCTGCAGAGGCTAAAGCAAGAAAAAGGAAACCCTCAGTAGCCTCTGATGCTGCTCCCTCCAAGAAGAAGCGCAAAACCAAGAAGAATCGGGCTGCTCCCACAGAGCCCCTTGTTGTTGAACCTATCTCAGTGGTTCGCCCTGCATCTGCAAATCAAGAACTACGAATGATTGTTCATGAGCCTGCTTCCACAGAGGCTCATGAAGCTGAAGACATTCCAACAGTTGATCCCATCACTGCTGAAGACATTGGTCACCATGACAATGTTGAAGATGATGAAGTTCTTCCTCAGATTGAACACAACGTGGTATCATCGCCTGTTCTCACGAACATCGAAATCATCAGCATTGGTCGTCCTCTAATGCCAATTGCTCAGGATGCATCATGGGCTAATCGCCCGCAATAACAAGACTCCCACAGTACTCCCCAACAACAACAAGTCACACCATCTGTGCAAGTTGAAGAGGATGAGGGCCTGCCTACTCCATCTCCCAAGGCGTCGCCTGTATTACAAAGGCTTCGCAAAGGACCAAGGCCTCAAGTCCCTCTTCCGAGCGTTCCAGAAGGAGAAGTGCACCACCAACCTGTTGCACGTCAAGTGTTTTCAGAAGCCACTCCAACTGTGAATGTCTCCGTGTCTGAAGCCCAAGCTGCTGAAGACAATCCGGCTGCATCAGCCGATGGCGAACATCAAGAAGAACGTGTCCCTACTCCCCCCATTACTAAAGAAGATGTTCCTGAAGTGAAAGTGCCTGTGCCAGACCCTCCAGCTCAACAAGTGGAGGTTGAAAATGTTGAGGCTGCCACCACTAACACGAATGAAGCCAATGACGTAATCATGGCTGAAGCTAATGTGGAGCCTGCACCAAGCAACATGCCAGAAGTCAATGCTGGAACTGCTCCTGAAGCTTCTGCCACTGCTGCTGCCACTGCTCCTGTTCCGCCACCAAGGCCCTATACAATTGAGCAAGCTTACAACCATGGCGAGCTAATCACAGTAAGATGGCCCGTTCTGGTCCCTCCGCCTAATGTCTCTGGTCCTTAGTTTGATTATCACATTGAGCATAGGCCTCAGGTCCAGAAACCAAAGCCAAGACTGCCAAGGTTTCCAGGTACTGCCACATCTGTCGGGTCCTTCAATGCAAATGGCTTCAAAAGCAACAACACCTTCTTTGACAGCTCAAAGAACCCTTACTCAAGGCCAAGAACATCATCTGATCGTTTCTGGAGTCATCAGCAACGAAGCTATTACTCCTGCGTTCTGTATGATCAAGGGCGCATTTTCCCTCATATGCGCCTCGACACTGAAGCCATTGCTGGACTGCCATGCTTAGAAGAAGCACTTGACTGCTTTCCTGATGCTGGTCTGCTCAGCTTTGTGACAGACAAAGAACATTGGAATGAAGAACTTTTGCTTCAATTCTATGCTACCCTTCACATTCGCAGCTACAACAGGGATACAAAAACATGGGTTCTCGAGTGGATGAATGGAAATGTTCATCATGAAGCCAAAGCTCTTGACATCATTGAGCTTACAGGCCTATCCACTTCCGGAGAGCTGTACGAACCTGGTTGTCAAAACCACCGCAATGCTTTGGAGAGCATCTTCCATAAGCCAGAACCCAACATGAGCCAGATGTTGAGCATGATGAAGCCATTGCCACATGACGTTGAATACCCAAAGGAGTTCTTTGTTGATGACCTTGAGTATTTGCCGCACACCATATATCACATCATCAGGCGGACTCTATGGCCTATCAAAGGACATTCATCAGCTGCAAAACTTGAAGGAGCCATGAAGACATTGGTCTTTTACATCCTCAATGGCATCAACTTCAATGCACAAGATTTCTTCCTCAGGCAACTGGCTGCATTTGGATATGACCTTTTTGGCCTGAAATTCTATGCTCCATGGGTCATGCGCCTCATCAAGCTACACTCTGCTATCAACTATCAACCCTCTGCTCGCAATCATGTGATCTTTCTACCAGAGGTTGATATGTCAGTTGAAGCCATATACCCTGAGCTTGCCAAGAAGCCTCTTTGTCTTCAAAATGCTGAACACCAAAGCTTCACTCAGCCTATGGAAGGAGTCCAAGCTGTAACTCGTGTCTATCCGATGGCTGAAAACACTCGTCTGCCTCATCATTCGCCAACTGAAGCTACTGAGAGCACAATTTCTCAAAGGCCAAAGAAGCGCTCTCGGGTCCTAAATGACCAAGAACTTCTTGTGGCACTGCATCAGAAACAAGACAAGCATCACTTTTGGCTCAAGCGTCAGATGCAAAGTCTCTTGGTGGATGTAAATCGCATTCGAAATCTTGCCACCAAGAATGCATTTGTCACTCACGAAACCTGTCGACGATCATGGAA
The DNA here is from genome assembly GCF_002162155.2 of Triticum dicoccoides. NCBI lineage: Eukaryota > Viridiplantae > Streptophyta > Magnoliopsida > Poales > Poaceae > Triticum > Triticum dicoccoides. The sequence goes on along the minus strand of NC_041387.1, from coordinate 82,759,703 downwards.
GAGTTTGACCCTGCTCAATGCTGAAGCAGATCTTCAAGATGATGGCTTCACTGAACGATTCAAGTTTGACTCCACTCCTCCACGGAATGCTGTCCTACGACGAACTCCATCCCTTGAAGACTCTGACTATTCTTCCTCTGCGGCAACTGTGAATGCCAAAGTGATCGATGATGAAGACGATGCTACTTCACCACCCCCTACTTCTGCATGCATCGACACTGCACCAAGTTCGTCTGCACCGCCAAACAACAATGACAACCCTGCTGCTTCAACTACTCCTCATGAGGACGAGTAGATGCTCTATGTCTTCAAACCTTTTTGGTCATTACTGACAAAAGGGGGAGAAGCATATGAGTTTGATAGTCTTCAAGCGGGTTCATATGGGCGGTTGCTTTATATTTTGCCTAGTGGTTACAACTCTTGCTTTTGATACATTTCGTTTGTTGAGTTGTAACACTTAAACTCGATGGTCATCTGCTACTTATTTGCTCTTTCATGTGCGATGATAAATTCCGCACTTAGATCATTCCGCACTTAGATCATTCTACAGATGTCCATTTTCCATTATGCATGTCATTCTTTAAGTTATATCATTTCATGCATGATGAATTATCTTCATAAGTTGAAGAGGATCTCCACAAGTACAACCTACCATGTGCATTTGCATTCCAAAAGCAAATTACTTATATGCACATCTTCAGGGGGAGCCCTTGCCACTTATGAAGACAATACCCTATCCTTTACAATTTCACATACTTCATTCCCGTTGAAAACTTCAACCAGTTTGTCATCAATCACCAAAAAGGGGGAGATTGTAAGTGCATCTAGTGCCACCCCTAGTTGGTTTTGGAGTATTGACGACAAAGTTGGTTGAGGGACTAATGCATTTGTGAGAATTGCAGGATAACACAGGTTGTGTCCCTCATTGATTCGGTTTACCTACCGGAGATGACCCCTAAAAATGTATGAAGACATTGAAGACAATGGTTGTATGTGAAGATATTCACATTGAAGACTATGACATGAGAAGACATTGAGCGAAGACTATGGAGCGCGAAGACTGTGTTGTTTCGTTGTTTCCTTTTCTTCTGTGTTGCGTCATAGGAACCACCATACTGTTAAGTGGGGTCCAAGTGAACAAAGTCAGAGTGACTGAAGTGATGCTCAACCCAAATCCTATGTCTTCGAGCTAAGATAATGAGAGCAAATCTTATCCAGAGCTGGATGAGTCAGCTTTGCTTGTAGCCCAAGTAAAGTTGTCGTGTGTGTTTGAAATCTGACCGTTGGAACACGTGTCAGTTCCTTAGTGACCCAAGGTCATTTCAGACATATCAGGTCAGGTTGCCTTGTGGCTATAAATAGCCCACCCCCTACACCATAAATTGGTGGCTGCTCAAAGTTAGTTTACGTCTTTTGTTGTTTTGAGAGCAACCCACCTCGAAGCCTTTGAGAGAGAAATCCTTGCGAGGACAAAGCCCAAACACCCAGAGCCAAAGAGTGTTAGGCATCACTGAAGTCTTTCTGTCTGTGTGACCTGAATACTTATTACACTTGAGGACTGTGTATCCTCCAGCCGGTTAGGCGTCGCGTTCTGAGCATCCAAGAGTCATTGTGGATTGCCGGTGAACGAAGTCTGTGAAGGTTCGGAAGTCTACCTTGAAGGCTTACCAGAGTGATTGGGCGAGGACTGTGTGTCCTTAGCTCAAGGGGAATAAGGTGAAGACGCGGTCTTTTGAGTTGAATCTCAGCCTCCCTAACCAGACGTACAGTTGTCACAGCAACTGGAACTGGTCCAACAAATCCTGTGTCTTCAACAAGTGACTGGTTCTATCCTTTCCCTCCCTTTACCTTGAGTTTGTCTTCATGAAGTCATTGATTATTTGTCTTATCTGTTTGACTTCATTGCTTGACTACTATCGTTGATTGGCTTCATACTATCTTCCATCCTGATCCTTACTACCTAGCTGCTATTAGTCTTTGTACGTTCACATTATTGCATACTTGACTATGGCTTGCTTGTTCTAGTTTATCTTCCGCTGCATATCAATTAGGTCATTTCTATTGCTTGTCTTCGAAACTTTCATGTTTTGAAGACTTTGATAAAAATCGCCTATTCACCCCCCCTCTAGTCGATAACTAGCACTTTCACATCCAAAACAGGTAATATAATAGCATGGAACAATAAAAAATTATAGATACGTTGGAGACGTATCAAGCATCCCCAAGCTTAATTCCTGCTCGCCCTCGAGTAGGTAAATGATAAAAATAGAATTTTTGATGTGGAATGCTACCTAGCATAACTCTCAATGTAATTTTCTTTATTGTGGCATGAATGTTCAGATCCAAATGATTCAAAATAAAAGTTCATATTGACAAAAGAAATAGTAATACTTCAAGCATACTAATAAAAGCAATCATGTCTTCTCAAAATAACATGGCTAAAGAAAGTTCATCCCTACAAAATCATATAGTTAGGCTATGCTTCATTTTCGTCACACAAAAATGTTCCCAAATTCTACACCCCCGATGACAAGCCAAGAAATTGTTTCGTATTTAAATAATCTCAAACTTTTTCAACCTTCACGCAATACATGAGCGTGAGCCATGGATATAGCACTATGGGTGGAATAGAATAATGATTGGGGATTGTGTGGAGAAGACAAAAAAGGAGAAAGTCTCACATTGACGAGGATAATCAACGGGCTATGGAGATGCCCATCGAATTGATGTCAACATGAGGAGTAGGGATTGCCATGCAACGGATGCACTAGAGCTATAAATGAATGAAAGCTCAACAAAAGAAAACTAGTGGGTGTGCATCCAACTTGCTTGCTCATGAAGACCTAGGGCATTTGAGGAAGCCCATCGTAGGAACATACAAGCCAAGTTCTATAATGAAAAATTCCCACTAGTATATGAAAGTGACAACATATGAGACTCACTATATGAAAAACATGGTGCTACTTTGAAGCACAATATATGAGACTCACTACATGAAGAACAAGGTGCTACTTTGAAGCACAAGTATGGAAAAAGAGATAGTAACATTGCCCCTTTTTATTTATTTTCTTTATTTTTTCTTTTTTCTTTTTTCCCTTTTTTCTTTTCTTTTTTCTTTTCTTTTTTTTCCTTTTTTGGGCCTTTTTTTGCCTTTCTTTTTTTTCTTTTTTTTGGGCAATGCTCTAATAATGATGATCATCACACTTTCATTGATTACAACATATAAATTACAACTCGAAACTAGAACAAGATATGCATCTATATGAATGCCTCCGGCGGTGTACCGGGATGGTGCAATGAATCAAGAGTGACATGTATGAAAATTATGCATGGTGGTTTTGCCACAAATACGATGTCAACTACATGATCATGCAATGGGAATAGGACAAAAGTAATGTATGCCATGATGATGATGAACGGAACGGTGGAAAGTTGCATGGCAATATATCTCGGAATGGCTATGGAAATGCCATAAATAGGTAGGTATGGTGGCTGTTTTGAGGAAGATATAAGGAGGTTTATGTGTGATAGAGCGTATCATATCACGGGGTTTGGATGCACCGGCGAAGTTTGCACCAACTCTCAAGGTGAGAAAGGGCAATGCAGGGTACCGAAGAGGCTAGCAATGATGGAAAGGTAAAAGTGCGTATAATCCATGGACTCAACATTAGTCATAAGAACTCGTACTTATTGCAAAAATTTAGAAGTCATCAAAAATCAAGCACTATGCGCATGCTCCTAGAGGGATAGATTGGTAGGAAAACACCATCGCTCGTCCCCGACCGCCACTCATAAGGATGCACAAGCCAGGTACACTTCATGTTTCAAATTTGTTACACAACTTTAACCATACGTGCATGCTACGGGACTTGCTAACTTCTACACAAGCATTCTTTAAATTCATAATCACCCAACTAGCATGACTTTAATATCACTACCTCCATATCTCAAAACAATTATCAAGTATCAAATTGATCATAGCATCCAATTCACTTCCTATGATAGTTTTTATAATACCCAACTTGGATGCTCATCATTCTAGGACCAATTTATAACCATAGCAAATACAATGTTGTTCTAAAAGACTCTCAAAATAATATAAGTGAAGCATGAGAGATTAACAATTTCTTCAAAATTAAACCGCCGCCATGCTCTAAAAGATATAAGTGAAGCACTAGAGCAAAAACTATCTAGCTCAAAAGATATAAGTGAAGCACATAAAGTATTCTAATAAATTTCAATCAAGTAGGCTTCTCCCAAAAGGTGTGTACATCAAGGATTATTGTGGTAAACTAAAAGCAAAGACTAATATAATACAAACGCTCCAAGCAAAACACATATCATGTGGCGAATAAAAATATAGCTCCAAGTAAGGTTACCAATGAACGAAGACGAAAGAGGGGATGCCTTCCCGGTGCACCCCCAAGCTTAGGCTTTTGGCTATTCTTGAATATACTGAGGTGACATGGGAATCCCCAAGCTTAGTCTTTTGCCACTCCTTATTCCATAGTCCATCAAATCTTTACCCAAAACTTGAAAACTTCACAACACAAAACTCAACAGGAAATCTCATAAGCTCCGTTAGTGAAAGAAAAGAAAACCACCACATAAGGTACTGTAATGAACTCATTCTTTATTTATATTGGCGTTAAACCTACTGTATTCCAACTTCTCTATGGTTTATAAACTATTTTACTAGCCATAGATGCATCAAAATAAGCAAACAACACACGAAAAACAGAATCTGACAAAAAAAGAACAGTCTGTAGCAATCTGTAACTAACGCAAACTTCTGGAACTTTAAAAATCCTACAAAAATAGGAAGTCCTGAACAATTTGTCTATTGAACAGCATAAAAAAGAATCAATGCAAAATCTCGTTTCTGTGATTTATTGAATTTTTTCTCGTGAGTGCAAAGTTTCTGTTTTTCAGCAGAATCAAATCAACTATCATCATAGGCTATCCTATAGGTTCTACTTGGCACAAACACTAACTAAAACATAAAAACACATCTAAACAGAAAGTAGATGCAAAATTTATTACTAAACAGGAACAAAAACAAGAAACACAAATAAAATTGGGTTGCCTCCCAACTAGCGCTATCATTTAACGCCCCTAGCTAGGTATAAAAGCGAAGATAGATCTAAGTAGTGCCATTTTTGGCACTTGATTCATAGGTAGCTCGCATGATAGATTCATAAGGTAATTTGACTTTATTTCTTGGAAAGTGCTCCATGCCTTTATTTAATGGAATTTGGAATCTAATATTCCCTTCCTTCATATCAATAATCGCACCAATCGTTCTAAGGAAAGGTCTACCAAGAATAATAGGGCAAGAAAGATTGCAATCTATATCAAGAATGATAAAATCAATGGGCACCAAATTTATATTTGCAACAATAAGGAAATCATTGATCCTTCCCATTGGCTTTTTAATAGTGGAATCCGCAAGGTGCAAATTTAAAGAGCAATCATCAAGATCATGGAAACCTAGAATATCACATAAAGTTTTCGGAATCGTGGAAACACTAGCACCCAAATCACACAAAGCAAAACACTCACGATCTTTAGTTTTAATCTTTATAGTGGGTTCCCACTCATCATTAAGTTTTCTAGGTATAGAAACTTCCAAATTAAGTTTTTCATCAAAAGATTGCATCAAGGCATCAACAATATTTTGGTAAAAGCTTTATTTTGACTATAATTAAGCATGAGGAGAATTAACAACAGATTGCAACAAGGAAATACAACTTTCTAAAGAACAATTATCATAATCAAATTCCTTGAAATTCGAGATAGTGGGTTCAATACTATTTAAAGTCATGACCTCTCCAATCCCACTTTTACCAAATTTAGCATCAAGATCTAAAAACTCTGAATTCTTGGGACGCCTTCTAAATAAAGTTGACTCATCTCCAGTCCCATTATTATCAAGATTCATATTGCAAAACAAAGATCTAATAGGGGACACATCAATAACTTTAAGATCTTCATCATTATTTTCATGGGAACTAGAAGAACACGCTTTTACAAAGCAATCTTTCTTAGCACGCAATCTAGCAGTTCTTTCTTTGCACTCGTCAATGGAACTTCTCATAGCTTTGAGAGACTCATTGATATCATGCTTAGGAGAAGAAGATCTAAGTTTAAGATAATCAACATCAAGCGAAAGTCTATCAACATTCCTAGCCAAATCATCAACTTTGAGCAATTTTTCTTCAAGCAAAGAATTAAAATTCTTTTGAGAGATCATAAATTCTTTCACACTATTTTCAAAATCAGAGGGCATCTTATTAAAATTACCATAAGAATTATTGTAGGAATTTCCATAATTATTAGAGGAATTGCTAGGGAACGGTCTAGGATTAAAGTTTCCTCTATAAGCATTGTTTCCAAAATTATTCCTACCAACAAAATTTACATCCATAGATTCATTATTATTCTCAATAAAGGTAGATAAAGGCATATCATTGGGATCAATTGAAGAGCTCTTAGTAGCAAACAATCTCATAAGCTCCTCCATCTTTCCACTCAAAACATTAATTTCTTCTATAGCATGCACTTTTTTACTAGTAGATCGTTCGGTGTGCCATTGAGAATAATTAGCCATAATATTATCAAGAAGTTTTGTAGCATCTCCTAAAGTGATTTCCATAAACGTGCCTTCGGTGGCCGAATCTAAAATTTCTAGAAGCAAAGTTTAATCCGGCATAAATATTTTGTATGATCATCCATAAATTCATACCATGAGTAGGGCAATCATGAATCATCAATTTCATTCTTTTCCAAGATTGGGCAACATGCTCATGATCAAGTTTTTTAAAATTCATAATATCGTTCCTAAGGGAGATGATCTTAGCGGGAGGAAAATACTTAGAGATAAAAGTATCTTTGCACTTGTTCCAAGAATCAATACTATTTTTAGGCAAAGACGAAAACCAAACTTTAGCACGATCTCTAAGTGAAAACAGAAATAACTTCAATTTAACAATATCATTATCCGTATCTTTTTTCTTTTGCATCTCACCAAAATCAACAAAGTTGTTTAGATGAGTAGCGGCATCTCACTAGGAAGGCCGGAGAATTGATCTTTCATAACAAGATTCAGCAAAGCAGCATTGATTTCACAAGACTCAACATCATTAAGAGGAGCAATCAGAGTACTAAGGAAATCATTATTATTGGTATTATCTTGTGCCATGGCGACAAGTAATCCAATACACAAGCAAACAGAAAAAAGGCAAGCGAAAGAGGGAGGAAGAAGAAGGCAAGTGGAAAAGAGAGGAGATTGGGAAAGAGAGGGCGAATAAAACAGCAAGGGTGAAGTGGGGGAGAGGAAAATGAGAGGAAAATGGCAAATAATGTAAATCCGAGGGAGATGAGTTTGTGATGGGTACTTGGTATGTCTTGACTTGAGCGAAGACCTCCCCGACAACGGCGCCAGAAATCCTTCTTGCTACGTCTTGAGCTTGCGTTGGTTTTCCTTGAAGAGTAAAGGGTGATGCAGCACAGTAGCGTAAGTATTTCCCTCAGTTTTTTAGAACCAAGGTATCAATCCAGTAGGAGGCTCCTCACAAGTCCCACGAACCTACACAAACAAACGAAGAACTCGCAACCAACGTGATAAAGGGGTTGTCAATCCCTTCACGGCCACTTGCGAAAGTGAGATCTGATAGAGATAATATGATAAGATAAATATATTTTTGGTATTTTATAATATAGATGCAAAAATTAAAGATGCAAATAAAAGTAGATTGAAAGCTTATATGATAAAAGATAAACCCGGGGGCCATAGGTTTCACTAGTGGCTTCTCTCAAGATAGCATAAGTATTACAGTGGGTGAACAAATTACTGTCGAGCAATTGATAGAAAAGCGAATAATTATGAGATTATCTAGGCATGATCATGTATATAGGCATCACATCCGCAACAAGTAGACCGACTCTTGTCTGCATCTACTACTATTACTCCACACATCGACCGCTATCCAGCATGCATCTAGAGTATTAAGTTCATAAGAACAGAGTAACGCATTAAGAAAGATGACATGATGTAGAGGGATAAACTCAAGCAATATGATATAAACCCCATCTTTTTATCCTTGATGGCAACAATACAATATGTGCCTTGCAACCCTTTCTGTCACTGGGTAAGGACACTGCAAGATTGAACCCAAAGCTAAGCACTTCTCCCATGGCAAGAAAGATCAATCTAGTAGGCCAAACCAAACCGATAATTCAAAGAGACTTGCAAAGATAACTCAATCATACATAAAAGAATTCAGAGAAGATTCAGATATTTCTCATAGATAAACTTGATCATAAACCCACCATTCATCGGATCTCGACAAACACACCACAAAAGGAGTTTACATCAAATAGATCTCCATAAGGGAGGGGGAGAACATTGTATTGAGATCCAAAAAGAGAGAAGAAGCCAACTAGCTAATAACGATGGACCTGAAGGTCTGTGGTAAACTACTCACAACTCATCGGAAGGGCTATGTGTTGATGTAGAAGCCCTCCATGGTCGATTCCCCCTCCGGCGGAGCGCCGACGAAGGCTCCAAGATGGGATCTCGTGGATACAGAAGGTTACGGTGGCGGAAATATTTCTTCGGTGGCTGCCTGGATGTTTTCGGGGTACATAGGTATATATAGGAGGAAGAAGTACGTCGGTGGCTGCTCGAGGGGCCCACGAGACAGGGGGCGCGCCCAGGAGGGGTGGGCCAGCCCTCCTATCTCCTGGCCGCCTCGATTGCTTCTTGACTTGCACTCCAAGTTCTCCGGATCACGTTTGTTCCAAAAATCACACTCCCAAAGGTTTCATTCCGTTTGGACTCCGTTTGATATTCCTTTTCTTTGAAATACTGAAATAGGTAAAAAACAACAATACGGGCTGGGCCTCCGGTTAGTAGGTTAGTCCCAAAAATGATATAAATGTGTAAAATAAAGCCCATAAACATCCAAAACAGGTAATATAATAGCATGGAACAATCAAAAATTATAGATACGTTGGAGACTTATCAGGCGCGGACACGAGTGATTCGGGACCTGTATCCGGAGATGAGTCCGAGGGTCCGACGGCACAGACCTCAATAGAGGTTAGGTCTGTGTTCGGCTCCAGCGCCATAGAGTATGTGGCTTCCATGGCGGGGTCCAGCCCCCCGTCCGCGGACTGCACGATCTGTTCTGAATCTAGGGACATGACAGTCACATGCGATGTCTCCTGAGCATAGCCTAATGACAAATTTAAGTCATGCTCATCATGGCTATAGGACACGTCTGTCACGGGTTCGAATCCGTCGAAGATCAAGTCCCCGCGGGTGTCGGCGATGTAATTCAAACTTCCAAACCTGACCTGATGGCCAGGGGCGTAGCTATCGATCTGCTCTAGATGGCCAAGCGAGTTGGCCCGCAGTGCGAAGCCGCCAAATACAAAGATCTGCCCGGGGAGAAAAGTCTCACCCTGGACCGCATTGTTGGAGATTATTAAAGGATCCATCAGACCTTATGACGATGACACAATGGAACTCTCAATGAAAGCACCAATGTCGGTGTCAAAACCGGCGGATCTCGGGTAGGGGGTCCCGAACTATGCGTGTAAGGCTAATGGTAACAGGAGGCGGGGGACATGATGTTTACCCCGGTTCAGGCCCTCTCTATGGAGGTAATACCCTACTTCCTGCTTGATTGATCTTGATGATATGAGTATTACAAGAGTTGATCTACCACGATATCGGAGAGGCTAACCCTAGAAGCTAGCCTATGATTATGATTGTTCTTGTCCTACGGACTAAACCCTCGGGTTTATATAGACACCAGAGGGGGTTAGGGTTACATAGAGTCGGTTACAGAGAAGGAAATTTACATATCCGAATCGCCAAGCTTGCCTTCCACGCAAAGGAGAGTCCCATCCGGACACGGGACGAAGTCTTCTATCTTGTATCTTCATAGTCCAATAGTCCGGCTAAAGTATATATCCCGGCTGTCCGAGGACCCCTTAATCCAACACTCCCTCAGCAGGGGCAGGCCATGATCAGGAGGCGGCACATGGGGGGGTGGCTGGAAGCAAGGAGAGGTCGGCGGATGAAGTCCGGGAAGAGGAAGAGGAGGAGGATTTTGGCCATCTAGGGCCAGATCCAACCCTGGAAGACGCGTTTGAAAGCATGAATCTGCATGGGGAGGAAGAAGAAGACTTAGACCTGTTTGTGGAGGTAGAAGAGCTGATTAGGGAGGTGCGATGGTTGGCCCTGTTTAGGGTTCATACGATGAGACCATTTAGTCATGCGGCGCTGCTAAATTCGATGAGGAACGTGTGGGCATGTGCGCAAGGGGTCACCTTCAATATTAAGGGGCAAAATCTATTCTTGGCTAAATGTCATTGTCTTGGAGACTGGAAGAGGGTAATGGAGGGAGGTCCATGGCAGTTTAGAAGGGATCCGGTGGTTCTTGTTGAATATGATGGTTTTACCGACGTGGCTGAGTATGCAATGGACATGTATCCGCTATGGGCACGAATCAAAGGCCTTCCGGACGGGCTCACACAGAAGAAAGAGTTGGCGGAGAAGGTGGCAAAGAAAGTGGGGAAGCCACCCTTTACATTAATCGTTAATGAAGGAAGGATAAACCCTTCTAGTCATCTTCGAGTAAGGATGTTCGTTAATGTGTGTGAACCTTTGGTTAGATTTGTGCCAATCACTTTGAAGGAGAGGAAGAAATATCCAGTCAGGTATGAGAAGCTCCTAGATTTCTGTTTTTACTGTGGTCGTATGGGGCACGTAGTGGAGGAATGTGGTGATGGTATACACGATCCTGAATCTTGTGAGTGGGGTGATTGGCTACATTGGACAAATGAACCATCTGGTGCTGGTGGAGGTGATAGAGGAGGGAGCTGGATGGGTTCTGGTAGAGGAGGGAGCTCAATGGGTGCAAGAGGTAGAGGCAGGAGAGGAGATAGAGTGGGAAGTGGAGGCATAGGTGGCCGGAGACAGGTACCAGCAAGCGGGCAAGGTGGTGAGGGGCAATCGACGCCCAATGTCAATCATGTGCTGGGCGAGGATGGGAAGAACATTAAGAAGCATTTGATTAATGGTGATGGGTCTATTAATGTAAGAGGCCAGGAGGTACCAAACTTGAAAGGCAAAGTCTCAAACACAGTTTTCACTACAACAAAAATACACTTCCATGATGATACGTGTTTGTCACAGTAGGTCACGTTTTCTGTCATGCATGTACATCCATGACGATTTTACGACAGAATCAAGATAGTCATACCTGTGCTGTCGTAGAAGTGTTCCATGACATTACCAAAATTATCATCACGGAAGTGTCCACTTCCATGACGATAAATCGCGCGTCACAGAAGTGCTTTCGTCAAGGGTGACCGACACGTGGCATCCACCGTAACGAAACGCCGTTAAGCTATCGGGTCGGGTTTTGGATCCGATAACCCGTTAACAGCCCCGACCAATGGGGATTTTCCACGTGTAAAATTCTGATTGGCTGAAGAGAACACCTGTCAGCTTGTCAGTGGGCCCAATGTCGCCCGTCCATTGGAGGAGACATGCCTATGATACGTCGACACGTGGTGGGGCCCAATAGAGGCCCATATAGGTTAAAAAGGCCGGCCCAGTCAAAGGCCCGTAGTACTTAATCAGGTACTAGTGGGCCAGCCCAATAATTGCCTGCTTAATAAAGGCCCATTTACGGCCCGAAGCCCTATCTGGCCCGTTAATTGTTCGGCCAAAATTTGGGCCCATTTACAGCCCAAAGCCAGATCTGGCCCGTTAATTGTTCGCCCAATAATTGGGCCCATTTGCGGCCCGAAGCCAGATTTGGCCCGTTAATTGTTCGCCGAATATTTGGCCCAACTATGGCCCATTGACTTTCAGCCTGTTAGAGGCCTGATGTAGACATGGGCCCATTTCAGCCCGGTGTGACTTTCGGCCTGTTAGAGGCCTGATGTAGACATGGGCCCATTTCAGCCCGGTGAGACTTTCGGCCTGGGAATGGCCCGTGCTGCCCATGGGCCATATATGATCCGACGGGACATCGGGCCCACTAACGGCCCATGCTAAAGGTGGCAATAGTTAAGCCCAACGTGACTTTGGGCCTGTTAAAGACCTGTCGGTAATTCAGCGCGTTGATTCCTGTACTAAGCTTTCGGCCTCTTAAAGGCCCATGATATCAGTGGCCAACTAAGGCCCGAGATATGTTTCGGCCTGGTAATGGCCCATGAGCTAACTGGGCCCAAAAAGGCCCGGTCTACATTTCAGCGTGCTGAAGGCTGATGTCTACTACACAACCTTCTTCTTGTAGACATTGTTGGGCCTGCAAGTGCACAGGTTTGTAGGACAGTAGCAAATTTCCCTCAAGTGGATGACCTAAGGTTTATCAATCCGTAGGAGGCGTAGGATGAAGATGGTCTCTCTCAAACAACCCTGCAACCAAATAACAAAGAGTCTCTTGTGTCCCCAACACACCCAATACAATGGTAAATTGTATAGGTGCACTAGTTCGGCGAAGAGATGAAGATACAAGTGCAAAATAGATAGTAGATATAGGTTTTTGTAATCTGAAATAATAAAACAGCAAGGTAACTAATGATAAAAGTGAGCGTAAACGGTATTGCAATGATAGGAAACAAGGCCTAGGGTTCATACTTTCACTAGTGCAAGTTCTCTCAACAATAATAACATAGATAGATCATATAACAAGCCCTCAACATGCAACAAAGAGTCACTCCAAAGCCACTAATAGCGGAGAACAAACATAGAGATTATGGTAGGGTACGAAACCACCTCAAAGTTATCCTTTCTATTCTATCTATTCAAGAGTTCGTAGTAAAATAACATAAAGCTATTCTTTCCGCTCAATCCATCATTGAGTTCATACTAGAATAACACCTTAAGACACAAATCAACCAAAACCCTAATGTCACCTAGATACTCCATTGTCACCTCAAGTATCCGTGGGCATGATTATACGATATGCATCACACAATCTCAGATTCATCCAACCAACATAAAAGTACTTCAAAGAGTGCCCCAAAGCTACTACCGGAGAGTCAAGAACGTGTGCCAACCCCTATGCATAGGTTCCCAAGTGTCATGAAACCCGCAAGTTGATCACCAAAACATACATCAAGTGGATCAATAGAATAACCCATTGTCACCACGGTTATCCCACGCAAGACATACATCAAGTGTTCATAAAAGACTCAATCCGATAAGATAACTTCAAAGGGAAAACTCAATTCATCACAAGAGAGTAGAGGGGGAGAAACAACATAAGATCCAACTACAATAGCAAAGCTCGGGATACATCAAGATCGTGCCATAGAGGAACACGAGAGAGAACACGAGAGAGAGAGATAAAACACATAGCTACTGGTACATACCCTCAGCCCCGAGGGTGAACTACTCCCTCCTCATCATGGATAGCGCCAGGATGATGAAGATGGCCTCCGGTGATGGGATCCCCCTCCGGCAGGGTGCCGGAACAGGGTCCCGATTGGTTTTTGGTGGCTACATAGGCTTGCGGTGGCGTAACTCCCGATCTATGTTCTATTCTGGAAGTTTTAGGGTACAAGAGTATATATGGGTGCAGGGGGTACGTCGGAGGAGCTATGGGGGCCCCACGAGGCAGGGGCACGCCCAGGGGGGTGGGCGCGCCCCCCACCCTCGTGGGCAGCCCGTATCTCCCCTGACGTGCACTCCAAGTTCCTGGGGTTGCTCTCCTTCCAAAAATAACTTCTCCAGTTGATTTCGTTCCGTTTTGACTCCGTCTGATATTCCTTTTCCTCGAAATACTGAAATAGGCATAAAATAGCAAATCTGGGCTGGGCCTCCGGTTAATAGGTTAGTCCCAAAAATAATATAAAAGTGGATAATAAAGCCCTATATTGCCTAAAACAGTAGATAAAGTAGCATGGAGCAATAAAAAATTATAGATACGTTGGAGACGTATCAAGCATCCCCAAGCTTAATTCCTGCTCGTCCTCGAGTAGGTAAATGATAAAAAAGAATTTTTGATGCGGAGTGATACTTTGGCATAATTTCAATGTAAATCACCTTAATTGTGGCATGAATATTCAGATCCGAAAGGTTCAAGACAAAAGTTCGTATTGACATAAAAGTAATAATACTTCAAGCATACTAATCAAAGCAATCATGTCTTCTCAAAATAGCATGGCAAAAGAAAGTTCATCCCTACAAAATCATATAGTTAGGCTATGCTTCATTTTTGTCGCCCAAAGATGTTCCCAACTTCTATACCCCTGATGACAAGCCAAGCAATTGTTTCATACTTAAATAATCTCAAACTTTTTCAACTTTCACGCAATACATGAGCGTGAGCCATGAATATAGCACTATGGGTGGAATAGAATATGATGATGGGGATTGTGTGGAGAAGACAAAAAAGGAGAAAGTCTCATATTGATGAGGATAATCAAAAGGCTATGGAGACACCCATCAATTGACGTCAACATGAGGAGTAGGGATTGCCATGCAACGGATGCACTAGAGCTATGGATGCTCAACAAAAGAAAACTAGTGGGTGTGCATCCAACTCGCTTGCTCACGAAGACCTAGGGCATTTGAGGAAGCCCGTCGTAGGAATATACAAGCCAAGTTCTATAATGAAAAATTCCCACTAGTATGAAAAAGACAACTTATGAGACTCACTATATGAAAAACATGGTGCTACTTTGAAGCACAATATATGAGACTCACTACATGAAGAACAAGGTGCTACTTTGAAGAACAAAATATGAGACTCACTACATGAAGAACATGGTGCTACTTTGAAGCACAAGTGTGGAAAAAGAGATAGTAGCATTGCACTTTTTTTTGGGCCTTCCCTTTTATTTATTTTGGCCTTTCTCTTTTTTTGGGCAATGCTCTAATAATGATGATCATCACACTTCTATTGATTACAACATGAGGATTACAACTCAAAACTAGAACAAGGTATGACTCTATATGAATGCCTCCGGCGGTGTACCGTGATGGTGCAATGAATCAAGAGTGACATGTATGAAAAATAATGCATGGTGGCTTTGCCACAAATACGATGTCAACTACATGATCATGCAATGGCAATATGACAAAAGTAATGTATGTCATGATGATGATGGTGGAAGTTGCATGGCAATATATCTCGGAATGGCTATGGAAATGCCATGATAGGTAGGTATGGTGGCTGTTTTGAGGAAGATATAAGGAGGTTTATGTGTGATAGAGCGTATCGTATCATGGGGTTTGGATGCACCCGCGAAGTTTGCACCAACTCTCAAGGTGAGAAAGGGCAATGCACGGTACCGAGGAGGCTAGCAAAGGCGGAAAGGTGAGAGTGCGTATAATCCATGGACTCAACATTAGTCAAAAGAACTCATATACTTATTGCAAAATTTTAGAAGTCATCAAATACCAAGTACTACGCGCATGCTCCTAGGGGGATAGATTGGTAGGAAAAAACCATCGCTCGTCCCCGACCGCCACTCATAAGGCTGCACAAGCGAGGTACACTTCATGTTTCAAATTTGTTACACCACTTTAACCATACGTGCATGCTACGGGACTTGCAAACTTCAACACAAGAATTTCTCAAATTCATAATCACCCAACTAGCACGACTTTGATATTATCACCTCCATATCTCAAAACAATTATCAAGCATCAAACTTATCTTAGTATTCAACGCACTCAAAAGAAAGTTTCACATATCTTGAATACCAAGTATACTAACATTAAGCAAATTACCATGCTATTAAAGACTCTCAAAATAATCTAAGTGAAGCATGAGAGATCAATAGTTTCTTTAAAACAAATCCACCACCGTGCTCTAAAAGATCTAAGTGAAGCACTAGAGCAAAAATTATGACGCTCAAAAGATATAAGTGAAGTACTACGAGCAAAACTATCAAGCTCAAAAGATATAAGTGAACCACATAGAGTACTCTAACAAATTCCAATTCATGTATGGCTCTCTCTCATTAAGGAACTTTAGATCCTGATACTTATTCAAACAGCAAGCAAAGCTAAAGAAAACTACATTGCAAGGATAGCACAACTCATGCGAAGAAGCAAAAACTTAGGCTCAACCGATACTAACCGATGATTGTTGAAGAAGAAAGGTTGGATGCCTACCGGGGCATCCCCAAGCTTAGATGCTTGAGACCTCTTGAAATATTATCTTGGGGTGCCTTGGGCATCCCCAAGCTTGAACTTTTGTGTCTCCTTAGTTCCTCTCATATCATGGTTTCTCTTCTTTTTATCAAAAGCTTCATTCACAACAAACTCAACAAGAACTCGTGAGATAGGTTAGTATAAACCAATGCAAAACCTTATCATCTTCTACTGTAACAAATCACTAACATTATTATTCAACATTGAATACTAAATGCCTCTGCATATTTAATACTCCTATCCTCAAATAGAATCATTAAACTAGCAAACATATGCAAACAATGCAAACATAACAGCAATCTGCCAAAACAGTACAGTCTGTAAAGAATGCAAGAGTAACAATACTTCCCTGACTCCAAAAATTATGAACTAAAATTCCCACTGTAACAAATTTGTCAGAGCTTAATATGCAAAAAGATTCAACGTTATACCGTTCTCTGACTTTTCTAGGGATTTTTTGCAAAAGCGGTAAACTTTCTGTTTTCAAACAGCAACATGCAAACTAGCAAAATAAGCATGGCAAAGGCTATCCTTGACTTTTTTATTGAAACTAAAGAGGCAAAACACTATTATAACTCACAGCAAGCAAAAACTAACAAAATAAAATGACGCTCCAAGCAAAACACATATCATGTGGTGAATAAAAATATAGCTCCAAGTAAAGTTACCGATGAACGAAGACGAAAGAGGCGATGCCTTCCGGGGCATCCCCAAGCTTAGGCTCTTGGTTGTCCTTGAATATTACCTTGGGGTGCCTTGGGCAACCCCAAGCTTAGGCTATTTCCACTCCTTATTCCATAGTCCATCAAATCTTTACCCAAAACTTGAAAACTTCAACCACACAAAACTCGTAAGCTCCGTTAGTATAAGAAAATAAAACCACCACTTAGGTACTGTAATGAACTCATTCTAAATTCGTATTGGTGTAATATCTACTGTATGCTAACTTCTATATGGTTCATACCACTTAATACTAGCCATAGATGCATCAAAATAAGCAAACAACACATAGAAAACAGAATCTGTCAAGAACAGAACAGTCTGTAGTAATCTGTATCAACCGTATACTTCTGGAACCCCAAAAATTATGAAATAAATTGCTGGACCTGAGCAATTTGTATATTAATCATCTTCAAAAAGAATCAACCTAAAAGCACTCTCCAGTAAAAAATGGCAGCTAATCTCATGAGCGCTAAAGTTTCTGTTTTTCACAGCAAGATCACATAAACTTCACCCAAGTCTTCCCAAAGGTTCTACTTGGCACTTTATTGAAACAAAGTTATAAAAAATGATTACTACAGTAGCATAATCATGTGGAAACACAAAAACAGTAAGGATAAATATTGGGTTGTCTCCCAACAAGCGCTTTTCTTTAATGCCTTTTTAGCTAGGCATGATTATGGCAATGATGCTCACAAAAAAGATAAGAATTGAAACATAACGGGAGCATCATGAAGCATATGACTAGCACATTTAAGTCTAACCCACTTCCTATGCATAGGGATTTTGTGAGCAAACAACTTATGGGAACAAGCATCAACTTGAATAGGAAGGTAAAACAAACATAACTTCAAAAATTTAAGCACATAGAGAGGAAACTTGACATTATTGCAATTCCTACAAGCATATGTTCCTCCCTCATAATAATTTTCAGTAGCATCATGAATGAATTCAACAATATAACCAGCACCTAAAGCATTCTTTTCATGATCTACAAGCATAGAAAATTTTCTACTCTCCACATAAGCAAACTTCTTCTTTATAGCATACGTATCATCACAATAATCATCATAAATAGGAGGCATGCTTTCATCATAGTAAATTTGCTCATCAAAGCTTGGGGGACAAAAAATATCATCTCCATAAAACATAGCTTCCCCAAGCTTGTGGCTTTGCATATCATTAGCATCATGGATATTCAAAGAATTCGTACTAACAACATTGCAATCATGCTCATCATTCACATATTTTATGCCAAGAATTCTATGTAATTCTTCTTCTAGTACTTGAGCACAATTTTCCTTTCCATCATACTCACGAAAGATATTAAAAAGACAAAGCGTATGAGACAAACTTAACTCCATTTTTTGGTAGTTTTCTTTTACAAACTAGACTAGTGCTAAAACAAGAAACAAAAAGACTCGGTTGCAAGATCTAAAGATATACCTTCAAGCACTCACCTCGCCAGAAAAGAGCTTAGTGATGGAGTGTGAGTACCCTTTACCTAGCCTCCCCGGCAACGGCGCCAGAAAATAGCTTGATGTCTACTACACAACCTTCTTCTTGTAGACGTTGTTGGGCCTGCAAGTGCACAGGTTTGTAGGACAGTAGCAAATTTCCCTCAACTGGATGACCTAAGGTTTATCAGTCCGTAGGAGGCGTAGGATGAAGATGGTCTCTCTCAAACAACCCTGCAACCAAATAACAAAGAGTCTCTTGTGTCCCCAACACACCCGATACAATGGTAAATTGTATAGGTGCACTAGTTCGGCGAAGAGATGAAGATACAAGTGCAAAATAGATAGTAGATATAGGTTTTTGTAATCTGAAATAATAAAAACAGCAAGGTAACTAATGCTAAAAGTGAGCGTAAACGGTATTGCAATGATAGGAAACAAAGCCTAGGGTTCATACTTTCACTAGTGCAAGTTCTCTCAACAATAATAACATAGATAGATCATATAACAAGCCCTCAACATGCAACAAAGAGTCACTCCAAAGCCACTAATAGCGGAGAACAAACATAGAGATTATGGTAGGGTACGAAACAACCTCAAAGTTATCCTTTCTGTTCTATCTATTCAACAGTTCGTAGTAAAATAACATAAAGCTATTCTTTCCGCTCAATCCATCATAGAGTTCATACTAGAATAACACCTTAAGACACAAATCAACCAAAACCCTAATGTCACCTAGATACTCCATTGTCACCTCAAGTATCCGTGGGCATGATTATACGATATGCATCACACAATCTCAGATTCATCCAACCAACATAAAAGTATTTCAAAGAGTGCCCCAAAGATACTACCGGAGAGTCAAGAACGTGTGCCAACCCCTATGCATAGGTTCCCAAGTGTCACGAAACCCGCAAGTTGATCACCAAAACATACATCAAGTGGATCAATAGAATAACCCATTGTCACCACGGTTATCCCACGCAAGACATACATCAAGTGTTCATAAAAGACTCAATCCGATAAGATAACTTCAAAGGGGAAACTCAATTCATCACAAGAGAGTAGAGGGGGAGAAACAACATAAGATCCAACTACAATAGCAAAGCTCGGGATACATCAAGATCGTGCCATAGAGGAACACGAGAGAGAACACGAGAGAGAGAGATCAAACACATAGCTACTGGTACATACCCTCAGCCCCGAGGGTGAACTACTCCCTCCTCGTCATGGATAGCGCCGGGATGATGAAGATGGCCTCCGGTGATGGGATCCCCCTCCGGCAGGGTACCGGAACAGGGTCCCGATTGGTTTTTGGTGGCTACAGAGGCTTGCGGCGGCGGAACTCCCGATCTATGTTCTGTTCTGGAAGTTTTAGGGTACAAGAGTATATATGGGTGCAGGGTGTACGTCGGAGGAGCTATGGGGGCCCCACGAGGCAGGGGGGCGCGCCCAGGGGGGTGGGCGCGCCCCCCACCCTCGTGGGCAGCCCGTATCTCCCCTGACGTGCACTCCAAGTTCCTTGGGTTGCTTTCCTTCAAAAAATAACTTCTCCAGTTGATTTCGTTCCGTTTTGACTCCGTCTGATATTCCTTTTCCTCGAAATACTAAAATGGGCATAAAATAGCAAATCTGGGCTGGGCCTCCGGTTAATAGGTTAGTCCCAAAAATAATATAAAAGTGGATAATAAAGCCCAATATTGCCTAAAACAGTAGATAAAGTAGCATGGAGCAATAAAAAATTATAGATACGTTGGAGGCGTATCAAGCATCCCCAAGCTTAATTCCTGCTCGTCCTCGAGTAGGTAAATGATAAAAAAGAATTTTTGATGCGAAGTGATACTTTGGCATAATTTCAATGTAAATATCCTTAATTGTGGCATGAATATTCAGATCCGAAAGGTTCAAGACAAAAGTTCATATTGACATAAAAGTAATAATACTTCAAGCATACTAATCAAAGCAATCCTGTCTTCTCAAAATAGCATGGCAAAAGAAAGTTCATCCCTACAAAATCATATAGTTAGGCTATGCTTCATTTTCGTCACACAAAGATGTTCCCAACTTCTATACCCCTGATGACAAGCCAAGCAATTGTTTCATACTTAAATAATCTCAAACTTTTTCAACTTTCACGCAATACATGAGCGTGAGCCATGGATATAGCACTATGGGTGGAATAGAATATGATGATGGGGAATGTTTGGAGAAGACAAAAAAGGAGAAAGTCTCGTATTGACGAGGATAATCAACGGGCTATGGAGATGCCCATCAATTGACGTCAACATGAGGAGTAGGGATTGCCATGCAACGGATGCACTAGAGCTATGAATGCTCAACAAAAGAAAACTAGTGGGTGTGCATCCAACTCGCTTGCTCACGAAGACATAGGGCATTTGAGGAAGCCCATCGTAGGAATATACAAGCCAAGTTCTATAATGAAAAATTCCCACTAGTATGAAAAAGACAACTTATGAGACTCACTATATGAAAAACATGGTGCTACTTTGAAGCACAATATATGAGACTCACTACATGAAGAACGAGGTGCTACTTTGAAGCACAAAATATGAGACTCACTACATGAAGAACATGGTGCTACTTTGAAGCACAAGTGTGGAAAAAGAGATAGTAGCATTGCCCTTTTTTTGGCCTTCCTCTTTTTTTTGGGCAATGCTCTAATAATGATGATCATCACACTTCTATTGATTACAACATGAGGATTACAACTTGAAACTAGAACATGGTATGACTCTATATGAATGCCTCTAGCGGTGTACCGGGATGGTGCAATGAATCAAGAGTGACATGTATGAGAAATAATGCATGATGGCTTTGCCACAAATACGATGTCAACTACATGATAATGCAATGGCAATATGACAAAAGTAATGTATGTCATGATGATGATGGTGGAAGTTGCATGGAAATATATCTCGGAATGGCTATGGAAATGCCATGATAGGTAGGTATGGTGGCTGTTTTGAGGAAGATATAAGGAGGTTTATGTGAGATAGAGCGTATCGTATCATAGGGTTTGGATGCACCCGCAAAGTTTGCACCAACTCTCAAGGTGAGAAAGGGCAATGCACGGTACCGAAGAGACTAGCAAAGGCGGAAAGGTGAGAGTGAGTATAATCCATGGACTCAACATTAGTCAAAAGAACTCATATACTTATTGCAAAAATTTAGAAGTCATCAAAAACCAAGTACTACGCGCATGCTCCTAGGGGGATAGATTGGTAGGAAAAGACTATCGCTCGTCCCCGACCGCCACTCATAAGGATGCACAAGCCAGGTACACTTCATGTTTCAAATTTGTTACACCACTTTAACCATACGTGCATGCTACGGGACTTGCAAACTTCAACACAAGCATTTCTCAAATTCATAATCACCCAACTAGCACGACTTTGATATTATCACCTCCATATCTCAAAACAATTATCAAGCATCAAACTTATCTTAGTATTCAACGCACTCAAAAGAAAGTTTCACATATCTTGAGTACCAAGTATATTAACATTAAGCAAATTACCATGCTATTAAAGACTCTCAAAATAATCTAAGTGAAGCATGAGAGATCAATAGTTTCTTTAAAACAAATCCACCATCGTGCTCTAAAAGATCTAAGTGAAGCACTAGAGCAAAAATTATCACGCTCAAAAGATATAAGTGAAGTACTACGAGCAAAACTATCAAGCTCAAAAGATATAAGTGAAGCACATAGAGTATTCAAACAAAATCCGATTCATGTATGGCTCTCTCTCATTAAGGAATTTTAGATCTTGATACTTATTCAAACAGCAAGCAAAGCTAAAGAAAACTACATTGCAAGGATAGCACAACTCATGTGAAGAAGCAAAAACTTAGGCTCAACCGATACTAACCGATGATTGTTGAAGAAGAAAGGTGGGATGCCTACCTGGGCATCCTCAAGCTTAGATGCTTGAGACTTCTTGAAATATTATCTTGGGGTGCCTTGGGCGTCCCCAAGCTTGAACTTTTTTGTCTCCTTAATTCCTCTCATATCATGCTTTCTCTTCTTTTTATCAAAAACTTCATTCACAACAAACTCAGCAAGAACTCGTGAGATAGGTTAGTATAAACCAATGCAAAACCTTATCATCTTCTACTGTAACAAATCACTAACATTATTATTCAACATTGAATACTAAATGGCTCTGCATATTTTATAGTCCTATCCTCAAATAGAATCATTAAACTAGCAAACATATGCAAACAATGCAAACATAACAGCAATCTGCCAAAACAGTACAGTCTGTAAAGAATGCAAGAGTAACAATACTTCCCTTACTCCAAAAATTATGAACTTAAATTCCCACTGTAATAAATTTATCAGAGCTTAATATGCAAAAAGATTCAACGTTATACCATTTTCTGACTTTTCTAGGGAATTTTTGCAACAGCGGTAAACTTTCTGTTTTCAAACAGCAACATGCAAACTAGCAAAATAAGCATGGCAAAGGCTATCCTTGACTTTTTTATTGAAACTAAAGAGGCAAAACACTATTATAACTCAGAGCAAGCAAAAACTAACAAAATAAAATGACGCTCCAAGCAAAACACATATCATGTGGTGAATAAAAATATAGCTCCAAGTAAAGTTACCGATGAACGAAGACGAAAGAGGGGATGCCTTCCGGGGCATCCCCAAGCTTAGGCTCTTGGTTGTCCTTGAATATTACCTTGGGGTGCCTTGGGCATCCCCAAGCTTAGGCTCTTGCCACTCCTTATTCCATAGTCCATCGAATCTTTACCCAAAACTTGAAAACTTCAACCACACAAAACTCGTAAGCTCCGTTAGTATAAGAAAATAAAACCACCACTTAGGTACTGTAATGAACTCATTCTAAATTCATATTGGTGTAGTATCTACTGTATTCTAACTTCTCTATGTGTCGTGGGAAAACTGTCGATCCACGAACACCTATGGGACCGGAGCCCCTTTCTGTTCGGCGGGGGGCGGAGATCGCACAAAGAGCAGATCGAGGCGAAGCACACGAGCAGTTTTACCCAGCTTCGGAGCTCTTCGGAGCTCTTCGGAGATATTGTTTGTGTATATTCAGTGTTTCGAATGTTCAGAACCTAGCGTGAGCGCTTCTGCGTCTCAGGGTCCGAACCTCCTCTACGTTGTACATGGGCCTCCTTTTATACGTGAAAGGGGTCACCGACAGGTGGCAACGTAGGTGAGGGTAAAAGTGGAAAAGGGGAGTTGCGGTTGGTGCAACTACCAGTATAGTGCATCCTACCTAACCCTGACGGCAGGGGACAAGAGCATTTAATGCCCGTCTGTGTTGCCAAAACAGTGCAAGAAG
Organism: Triticum dicoccoides; assembly: GCF_002162155.2. Classification (NCBI taxonomy): domain Eukaryota; kingdom Viridiplantae; phylum Streptophyta; class Magnoliopsida; order Poales; family Poaceae; genus Triticum; species Triticum dicoccoides. Next base: position 82,735,995 of record NC_041387.1, on the reverse strand, counting down.
GACCGCCAGGGGCGCCACCGTTCGCCACAATGGCGATTTTGCCAGCGTTGCTGGCCACCATGCACCCCTGGCTGCACAACCTCCCGCCACGCGCCCCCGCAAAGAGCCTCAGGGTGACACGTAGGTGGATGTGCTGGAGCGTGGGTACAGGATAGTTGCTTGCCGCGGCAAGTGCCTTGCCGCGGTTGCTGTCTTGTCGCGCCCGGAAGCTTGTCGCTCGCCGGGCCTTGCCGGGACGCGTGGCATATCGCGGCAAGTTCCCTGAAAACGCCTTAGTTGTCCTTCCCGGCAAGCTCCTCTTGCCGGGGCCTTGTCTCTTTGACTTGAATATTTTGCTCTTGAAGGGCCGGTCGGTCTTCCCGGCAAGCATCTCTTGCCGGGGCCTTTGTGTCTTTGAATGGTTCCAAAGGAACCCTGGAGTATCTTGGCGGTCACCTGGCAAGCCTTGCCGCGGGGTGCTGCGACTGCCCGTGCACAAGTTCGGGATACTATAGTACCCCTACTCTAGTACACCGACAGGAGCCCCCAGGCCTGGGCCACACACGGTGCCGAGCGCTATTGGGCCAGGCCCAAAACAGTGCACGGGCACGCGCGGCTTGGGTTACGCCGCAACTTACTCTGCCCCCACCACGCCCCTCCCAACGACACGCGTCGAATGCGGCATCGTGGGAGCGATCGTGGGGGGGATTCTTTAATCGGAAGGGCGAAACGTCCGCCCCCTCCCTCTTTATAAGCAGGGGAAACAGGGGCAGTCCATCCACCCTGCCGTTGCTGCTTCCAATCTCAAAAGCTCCGCCGCTCTCCCCTTCGCCTCGAAGCCAAGAAAGAGCAGCGCTCCGCCCCCCATTGCCACCAGCACCATCAACGCCGTCGGCCTCCCCCACCACCTCCGCCATGGCTCCAAAAGCCGACAAGGGGAAGGGCGCGAAGTCGGCCGAGGCGCAGCGGCTCGCGGTGCTGTAGAAGGAGTGGGCGATCTTCTCCCCTCAGCTCGGCGCGAAGGAGCTGAGGGAGTACTTCTACTTGTTCTGGTCGACGGAGACGCGGGCGCATCCGCGTACGAGGGTACTCCCGGCCGCCGCATCTGAAATAGCGCCAAACGGGTACCCATTCTTCGCATTATTATTTTATTGCGGATTGTGTCCACCCTTCTCGGAGTTCTTCTGTGACGTCATGAACACGTACGGTCTCCGCCTCCTAGACTTCACCCCCAACGCCGTCTTGACCATGGCCGTTTTCGCACACCTGTGCGAGAACTTTGTCGGAGTCCACCCCAATGTTGCCCTTTTCGCCATTTCTTCATGCCTCGGGTAGAGAGAGGAGAGCCGCTTGACGGAGGGATAGACTAGATCTCCAGAGTCGGCAAGAAAGAGGCGTATCTGGAGGGCGAGCTCCGCAGCAAGTGGGAGGAGTGGAGAGCGGAGTGGTGTTGGATAGTTGAGGAGAATCCGCAGCCGTTTACTGCAGTGCGCCAAGCCCCAATAGTGCGCGGCAGCGATTGGAGCAACGTGGCTCCGGAAGATGAGAGGCTGAAGATTGCAGTTACCAGAATCCTCCGCCTCAGGCTTGCCGGGCTCACAGTGGGCGCAGTTGGCGCGGATTTCCTTCGCCGCCGCATCGCCCCCCTGCAGGAGAGGGGTAGGCCCGCCTGGGAGTTCAAGAACTCGGCGGACATCATGAGGCTGCGGCCAGGCCTCAATTTTAACTTCACTATCATGGAGCTAAATGCGACGTTGTCGGAGCTGTTCAAGCGTGACCCCCAGCACCCCTTCACCTTGCCGCGGGCCGTCGTCCCACTGTGCAACAACTCGTCGCTCGATCGGATCCGCGCTATGATGCCGTTGTGCGATTCGCACGGAATCGTACCAACTTGGCAAGAGCCTGCGGACGACGTGGTGCGGGCATTCTTCGACAGCTTGGAAGAAGTGCCGATCCGCACCGATGAGCAGAAGAGCCTCACCCGCGACACCACTGAGGCGGAGCTGCAGTTCGTCGCCACCAGGGCGGAAGAGGCTGCGGCAGCAGCTGCCGCAGGTGAATTTGGGTATACTGTGTAGGAGGCCAAGGTAGCAGAGGCGACAAGCTTGGCGGAGTGAGAGGAGTTCGCCGGCGAGGAGGACCTTGCCGGGCCAGAACTCGAGCCGAGCGAGCCTGCCGAAGGCGCGGGCGACTCGGTGGAGGCCGGCTCTTCATCCTTCCCGTCGTCCAGCAACTTGCCGCAAGCGGAGCCCCCAGCCCCGCCAAGAAGGCGCCTCCGCAGGGCCGGGGACGCAGCGGGTCGACAGGCGGATCAACAGCCGCCGCAGCACACGACGCGCTCCACCGCGGCAAGCACTGTTGCCGCGGGAGCGCCTCCTGCTGCTGCAACAACTGGAGCGGGGCCCTCTCAGGCCACCGCTTCTGAACCCGCCAAGCGGCCCCGGGAACCTACTCCTCCGCCTGGCCGCTCCGGAGGCGGGCCAGGCTTTGACCTCTCCGCGCTGAGCTCCGACGAGGAAGAGGAAGAGTAAGTTTCTTCTTGGCACTTGTAATTCTTTAATCTTGTTATCTTTGCCGTGTATCTGACTTGCTTCAATCTGAATCCATCCCTTTTCAGGACGCTGACCCAGAGAGCGGCGAAGAGAGCCAAGGCCCCGGTGATTATCATCGAGGATGATATCACCGTGTCAGTGGGGGGTGCGTCTGAGACCACCCTGACGGACCCGGCAACCACTCCGCAAAGCAGCCCCCAGCGCAGCCCCCAGCGTAAGTTTGTAGTTTTCCTCTTGCTGACAGGCGCTCGTGGGTGCTGTTTCCTTTTCTGATATCTTGACCGTCGACTTTGTGTAGGAGCATAGCAGCCCCACCCAGAGGGCCCGGAGGTCGCTCTAGGAGCGCCATCTGCTTCAACTACGCCGCCAAGGGAGGGCTCTCCGGCAAGGGAGCGCTCCCCGGCAAGGGAGAACTCTCCGGCAAGGGACAGTTCCCCGGCAAGGGACGGCACCGGTGATCCCCCGGTGGTTGAGACCACAACTGCGGATCCCAGCCCAGGTAACCCACTTGTCCGAGAACTTTCCTTGAATTCTTCTTCTGCTGATTTTCTCTTTGGGTTTTTGCTTGACTTTTCTCCCTCCTCCGTTCTTCAAATCCATCTGCAGAGCCGATGGAGACCGAGGCCGCCGACGAGGGGAGCGTGCGTGGCAACGCTGATGATGCCGCCGCCACCGAAGGAGGGGATGGTGCCGTCGAGCCCGCCGCCGAGGAGGCCGCCAAGGCTGCCGCCGCGGAAGGTGAGGGGTATGGCGATCGCACTGACGGCCCCGAGGCCGCAGGAGCGCCAGGCGCTGCGCCGACCGCCGATCCCTCTGCCTCCGCTGCAGCGTCAGGCTCCGAAGAGCCCCAGCCCAGCGCCTACCTGAAGGCCGGCGACGGCATCTTCATCCAGCTCCCATGGGCGTCGAACTCCAGGGCGCTGGTTGAAGGAGAGGGCTTCGACGAAGAGCTGCTGGCCTCCGCCGGGCTGTCGTTGGTCGACACGCCAGGCAGCAGCGACGAGCCCGAAGAGGAGCGGCTGCTGCGGAGGTTGACTTCGCTCTATCGCGCCCGGCAGGCCAAGCTGGCCTCCCGGGAAGCGCTTGTCGCGAAGGCTTGCATGGACTTGGAGAAGCACGTGGAGGAGCTCCGAAGCGCCAACCAAGAAGCTCTCTGGTCGGTGGCGCAGGAGCGGGAGCAGCTCGCCGGGGAGCGCACGGCCTACCTCCTTGAGAAGGCCGAGGCTGAAGAACAACAGCGGCTGGCTGCCGAGAAGCAGGCCGTGCGGGAAGGTGAGCTGGTGCAGAAGAAAGCCTATCTCGACAGCTATGAGGAAGAGCTTGTCGGGCGTGAGCAAGCACTCGGCGGGGCCCTCAAGGAGGCCAAGGACGCCGCCGCAACTGCTGAGGCTGCCAATAAGGAGTTGGAGGCGAAGGTGACGCAGTTGGAGGCCAATCTGAAGGTGAGCGGCGAAGAGCTTGCCGCGCTCAAGCGCGAGCGCGAGAAGGATGTTGCCGCTCATGGTGAGCTGCAGGGTCTTCTCGCTGAGAGGAGCAAGGAGCTCAGCGCCGCCAAGGACTCCAATGCCGATCTCGAGCTGAAGCTGGCCACGCTGACCCGGACGCTGGATAGCGCCAAGGAGCGAGAGGCGACCTTGGCGGATACGGTCAAGGCCGACGCAGAACTGCTGGCGAGCATTGCCGTCACCCAGAACTCATTCAGGGAGACGGTAGAGCACTGGACCGAGGGTCTGGTGAACATCGCCGCAGCCATTGATGGGGAGTTGGCGCAGCTGGGGATGGAGGACTTTGGATATTCTTCCGACGAGCATCTCCAGCCCAGCGCCAAGCTTAGCTTATTCTTCAAAGGCGTGGTGACGGCTCTCCAGCAGCTCCGGGAGAAGATCCCGAAGCAGCTGGCCGACGAGTCATGCATGATCTGCGCAGGAGCTCTCCAGAAGGTGCTGGTGAAGGTGGCCTTCCGCAACCCAGGCATCAACTTCACCAACGTCCTCAAGTCCTTGCCGGCAGATGCTGATGTGGAGGCGCTCAAAGCCCTTGTCGCACCCATAGTGGAAAAGGTGAGCGGCATCAAGAGGGTGGAAGGCGACCGCGTGGACTAGGCCGCCCTTTGTATCTTTTCCTTGTCGCTGCAACGTTATGTTGTGAAAACCATTAGTTAGAGTTGCGACAAGCTTATCTCTGTAATATGACTCTGTTCTGGATATTTAATCGCTATGTTATTTCCTTTACTTGATTCCTTGTCTTGTATGCTTTTACCCTACGCTTTTAGGGAACTTGCCGGCGCAAGCACCTGAGCCGCGAGCGCTGAGTGCGGAACATCAGCAGCCTGCTGGCGGTGCTACTTCCAGCAAGAAACCTTGTCGCGAACTAGCCGCAGCTCACTTAAGTTGTTGAGCGGACTCGAAACAAAATAAGGGTGCGACTAGCTGCAAGTTGGTTCCTCCACGCACAGGTTTTCCATACAAAGCACGATTGTTCAAGGAGAATAACTTAAAAAATTTAAAAACTGATTGCTCAAACTTTGGCAACTTAGCTTTTCTGTCGTTCGCTTTCCGGCAAGGCAAAACTTCCTTGAATGAGGCCCTGTCCACACCATTATCTCCTCCTTCCCCCCCCCCCACTACTAGAAAAACCCCTACTAATGGCACACCTATTATGGCTATTAATGGCGCATCTGTGGTGCGCCATTGATAGCACGCCATTAGTAATTTTTACTAATGGCGCACCACCTGGTGCGCCATTAGTATATGCCAAGGTGCGCCATTAGTATGCCTCCCGGGGGCCATGTATACCCAGGTGCTTTGGCATACTAATGGCACACCACCTCTGGATGCGCCATTAGTAACCGCGGCATACTAATGGCGCACAGCCCAGTGATGCGCCATTAGTATGCACTATCATACTAATGGCGCACTGTCATGTGATGCGCCATTAGTATGAATATTAGGTTTTTTTTATTTTTTTATTTTCTGTTTTTTGCACAGGTTACAAAATGTATAGTTTGACAAAATATAGACATCACACATCAACAACAGATTCATCAAATGTATAGTCTTTGAATACAATTCATCATATTAGTCTCCGAATACAATTCATCATATTAGTCTCCGAATTGAAAAGACCGAACAAAGATAGAACATTATATTACAAGTCTCGAGACCGCGAGTAGCGAGTCTGTCTTCACATTACAAGTCGATATCGATCATCTAAACTACCATCACATAGAAGAGAGCTGCGGTCATCACGATGAGCATCATCACGATGAAACTCGTCTTCATCCGGTTCCTCCAACGCTCCCTCCCCTCTCCCGCTAGATAGCGGGCGTATCTAGATTCGGCCTCGGCCCTAGTGGTGTACCCTTTGTAACTGTTACCGCTGAATCGGTGAACCTGTCTCCGACACTCCTCCCAGTCATCGTAGACTCCGGGAACCTTACCCTTGTACACGACATACGTCGGCATCGCTATGCACTAGCCAAACAAAACGTTAGTACCAATTCACAGACAATACATAAGCAATATATAAGTATGCAACAGAACGATCGGAAGAGAAAAGCAAGACATTAATAGCATCGATTACATCTAAGTTGAACGACTCTCGAAACCAAAGAGACATACTACAAGTTCATTAAAGTTTAATTACAACATGAGCCAATCGATGTTTCAGAACAAGACAACTCGACTCAAGGGACCGGAGCGTGGATGAAGCCGCCGTCTATCGTGGGAGTCATGAAAGAACGGGCGTTGTCATCCTGCATTTGTAGCATTGTGTCGATGTCACTGTTGGACGGTTGATTTCTGAGGTAGAACTGCCCCGAGGTACGAAGGACATCTTGATGGATGATTTCCGCAAACTCCGACTGGATGCGAAAGAATTCTTGTCGGAGGTCCGCGTCCTGGATTGCCGACACGCTCGCGGCCCAATCTTTGAGTTTACTCGGTAGAAGAAGTTGATGATGGTCCCGTACGATCGCCCGCATGTGATGGATGGCGTAGTAGGCACCCTTCTGACCGCCAGGCGGCTGCTTGACGCAGCAGAACGTCGTATTGTGGGAGAACACGTGCTTGCCGTACTTACAAATAGGCCTGGTGAAGGTGCCTCCGGATTGGGCGTAGCCGGGGAGAACATCATCAAGAACCTTCTTGACATTTGTGTAGTCTACGTTCGACTAACGGTCCGGGTCGAAATACGTGGCCATAGAATATTTGGGGCTTAGGAGGATGAGCTTGCAACGTGTGTCACTGCAGAAAACACGGAATGTTAAAAGAAAAACGATCGAAATGTAAGAATTCATATGTTACGGGCCGGTTGAGGGGAGGACTTACTCGGGAAAATAAGGCACGAGGAAGTTATCCTTATCTTGGTTTGCCAGAATGACGCCTTCGAGGTAAGAACTCGCGACTTGCCGGTCCCCAGCGCTGCCCAAGATCTTGGCACGCATGTAGAAGGGGTCGACTATCACGATGTCCGGGGTCTTGTCGCGAATGATCCGCATCTCCATACTCAGCGAAAATAGCCGAACGAAGGTGTAGTGCAGCGGATGAAGGTTCAACATAGCGTGGATGTCATCAAAACGCAGGACGATCGTACGCCCGATGGAGTTATCCACAAAGCCCTTGCCCTCTGGCACCTTGGCCGCGAAAACCGGGTATGCCACATCCTTCTCTCTGAGACGCCGCTTCTCCAAAGCAAGAACACTGTCATGCAGACTCCGCATAGCACCGGTTGCATCGCCCTACCCGCCACATGCACCCTCCTCGAGATATCCTGCGGTGAAGGTGGCCCGTCCTGAGCACGGATCATACTCGGTGCCGGCTGGCTCGCACCCTTCTTAGTCTTTCTTTTGCGTGCCTTCTTCTTCTCCTGTAATGGGACCGAGTTCTGCTCACAGACCGCCTTCTTGAGTGTGTTGGGGCTGATAATATCTTGCACCTCGCCTATCTGAGGCTCGGTGAAGTCGGCAGCTGGAGGCGTCTCCTGAGAGCTGAACGCCAGATGGCGCCTGTTGCAACTTGGCTTCTCCGCGGTACGAGCTAGATCGCACACGTCTTTTGTTGGGTTTGGTTCTTGAGAAGGAGGCCCCATGAAGTCGCCATCGTACCCATGCTCGGCAAAGTACTGATCGACATTGCCAAATGTATCATCGTCGTCGTCGTCGTCGTTCTGATCCTGTGCCATATGCATGTTTGGATCCAGTGGCATAGGGATGTCCGGCACCGTTACGGCGGTCTTGCCATGGGGCCGACTTGGCGCCGGCACGACTGGCGGTGTTGTCTTTGGGGTGGTGTCCCCCGCCCCCAAACGAATCTGGCTCTTCGGCCAAAGCAGGGGCCAGCTCAGGCAGGCGCTGAGGGTCATCACGTCTTCATCGTTGGCCCCGACGGGTCGAATCGGAGGTAACAAGTCGTCGCAGCCTGGCAGCACCCGAACCAGTTGAACCCTAAACAAGTTGGGTGGCATCTGGGTACCGTGGAACAAGGGGTTGCCCGGTTGAACGATTTTGCCCTTGGCGACATCGACCAACTCGTTGTTCACGAAGTGGAGGAGAGTGCACGGAACGTCGGCGGCGCCCTGCGAAAACATGTAGGGCATCAGGGATGCCCAGTCAAAGGCAAGGAGATGAAGTCCTCGGCCGAGAGAGGCTTAATTAGTTACCGTGATGATGGCGTCGAGCTCGGCTAATGTCGAGGCACCGCCAACGGCGGGCGTGCAGTTGACGGAGGGGCCGCTTGCTGAAGAGGTGCCGGCCGGCGTACACCCGGGTGCATTAAGCTCCAGTGCCGGCGTCGGAGACACCAATGCCGCCTCCGCCGGAGGCACCAATGGCCCCGCCATCGCATTATGCGAGTTGCTGGCCGTGAAGCTAGGAATCGGGGGCGGCCCCTGTTGGCCGCCCGCAATCCACGCACAAAACCCCGAGATCAAGGTAGGCACAAGGGCGGTGATCGTCGCTCCGAGTCGTTGTTCCACTTGCTCTTGGACAATCTCCGGAATCCGCGCCACCTGTGCCTTGAGTTCTTGAACCTCTCGTGCCTGGCTTTCCGAGCTGGTCTTTTTCTCCTTCCGCACACCAGCGGTATAGTATGACCCCCATTTTGTCGACAAGCCTTTCCCGGCCACACGACCAGCTGACATTGGCTTACTGAGCTTATCCTTGTTCTTCATTACATTCAACCCCCTATTTAGAGTGGTGTCCCAAGGGTTGCTCTTAGTCGACTCCGCGCTACTGCTTTCAGTCGCCTGCGGAAGGAATGTGAACCATTTAGAAATTTGGCTTCATTAATTAGAATGCAACCATATGGAGCTAATTACGCGGGGGTGTATTCCTTACCAGAACAAGCTCAAGCGCCCTGGTCTTCGGATCCGTGGTAAGCTCCTTTGTTATCGGGTCCTCCTTGTACCGGGCCCTGACATAGTTCCTAGTCTGCTTGTTACCGCTGTATTTCTCGAAGCGGGGCGGTAGGCCTTGCTCGGCACGGTCCGCGTCCTCCTTGTCCCATATAGGCTCCGCCACTCTGTAACCGCCGGGACCGAGTGTGTGTTCCCCTATGTTCAGCTCCCGCATTTGTTTCCCCCACTCACTTGATTGGGAGCTTGCGGTGCTCGAGCAATTGATCTTGAAGTCGTTGTAGTCATCTTCGGTGATCAAAGGATTTTTCTCCTTGATCTTCTGATAACTCTCACCTTTCTCGATCATTCTCTTCACATTGCTTTTCCAAGTAGACAGGGCCTTGCTCATCTTCGTGAGGGCAGCATTGTTCACTTTATTCCCTTTGAGGCTTGTGTTTTCAAATTCAGCGGGGAACTTGTATCGTTCGTGCAGCTTCGTGAAGAGGAGGTTGCGCAAATTCCCTCGGTCAGGATGCCTCAGGTTCTCGGTGTTGATCGAGACGGTGCTCCGGGCAATGCACCCGAGCTGAAGCGAGTACCCCTTGACTATTCGTTCGGGCACCGTTGGATTCCCGTTGGAGTCCACTTCAGTAACTTCCTCCTTGAGGGTGCGGAGCACGATCGGGCGCCGGTCCTTCCGTTGCCTCTTCGATTGGCTGCCATCTGTGCGTGCGCCGCCATCATCAGTGGTGGCATCCTCGGCGGCACCATCAGTGGTGGCATCAGTGTGGTCATCCTCGGCGGCACCATCCGTGGTCTCAGGATCGGTGGGGAAGGCGGCGGCCTCATACAAGTGAGGTTGTTCCTCCATCTCCTGGGACAGCTCCCAGAATGTCTTGCCGCCCGAACCCCCGGCCTCATCGTTGTGGGCCATGTTTCTCTCTAAATAGAAACAAAGTTTGGTCAAAAAGTTGGTTATTGTCAAGGAACAAGATCTCTAAGTTGACCAAATAACCTAATTCTCGAGGAATGTCGCCAAAAAGTTGGTTATTGTCAAGGAACAATTGAGAGATGTTTGTGATATTGCCTAATTGTTTTGGGATAGAACCTGTTAGTGTGTTGTTGCTAAGGTCCAAGTCCACGTTCTCAGGGTAACCTAGTTCTTGAGGGGTGTGTCTAGAAAGTTCACTCTTCTTTTTAGAAGACAAGCGTCTGAAATGGTATTGCCTTTCCTTAATTTGTACTATTTTTTCATTGTGTTGAATACTTATGTGGGTGAGTGTATCTGTAATTACTTTTTACTACACCGCAGGGTGTTCAAACACGCGGAGAGGATAAACGCTAGCAGGCTGATCATTGCATATCATTCATAACCATGAATGAAGGCTCAATGGACCAAGGAAAGAAAACCTACACAAACACAAGGATGACTATTGGAGACACTCAGGCCTGCTGCTTTGTGTTGATTGGTCAGAAGCTAGGGAATGTCCATTATATATAGATGCAGAGAAGCTTCGGCCGTGGTGAAGGTCAACCCCTATATTTTAATTGGAGGGCCAAGAGATAAGCTAAGCTGCAAATTATGAATCTGCGTCGAAAATTGCACCACATTCAGCATAGGGCAGGAGACGCCTACCCTAATGAATATGTTATTCTCACACCTCATCACTTGCTGAACTTGTAAATCATTTCCGTGAAAACAATCAAACGGTTTTCAGCGACAAGTGATACAAGGAACTAAACTGGGTTTCAGCTCTACATGGGCCAGAGTGGACTTGAGCAAATGTGTGTATGTGATGTGCCCCAACAGGGTAAACTTATTAAGATATACTCCAATCTTCATCAAGTTGCAGTTTTGAAACGTTGGCAGTTTTTCTAGCTGATGAAAGGAAACGATTTCCTTCCTGGACCATCGAGTCATGCACACGTTGGGTTAATGCGTAGTCGAACTCCGATGAAGAAAAATAGAAAGTATATGGCATAAAGGGGTCTAGACTTGTGCAATTTTGACATTTAGGGTTACCCAAATGCATGTGTTATGACTTCTGAAGCCAGACAGAAACTCCGATTATTTTTGGTTCTGTACATGATGCAAAATGGATGGATGGATGAATATAATGAAGCAAGTAGTTGTCCTGCCTTGGAAATTAAGCTGGTGCCTACAGGTATATGTATGTATTGTTCGGTTGGTCCTGAAAAACAAAAGCTATCTAGCTAGTATGCAATGCAAATTAAGCTGCAGATAGCTTATTGTCTCCTCTCACTATCTCTCTATCACACATGGCAAGCAAGGGTGTCTGAGTGTGTGAATAAAATACTAAACTAATCCAACCACTAAAGCAAATTAATTTTTATTTCGGTTGAGAATCGGGCACCTTCTAGGTCAAGAAAATTGGGCATGACCTTTGCTAATTTTCTTGACCTAGGAGTGCCCCATTTCTCAACCGAAACGGAAATTAATCAACGTTTCAGGAGAAAGGGGTTATTTTAGAAGATCACAAGTAGCAGCAGCATCACTTGACAAAATCACAACTAGCAGCAACAACTCGCAGATAGCAGCAGCAGCATCACTTGACAAGTAGTACAGCAGCAGCAGCAGCATGCATGCACTGGTCCATGGCACAAAAATGCCCTTTATACATCAGGAATGTGGACCTATCATGGTGATTTAGAGGTAACTAACTGAAACTATTTATCATGTTGACAACAGTAGCATGTGGACCTATCATGGTGATTTCATATCAAAATAGAGGAGTACTCCTGTTCATTTGGAGAACTCATACAACAATTGTTATGCATCAAACTTGGGATCAACAGTAGCATGTGACAAACAAATTATACATCAGAAATAAAGCATCAACTTTGTCAAGCGTATGAAATTGCTTAGGTTCAACAGAAAACAAAAATGCCCTGTCAATTTTCAATGCCCTGTTTAATTGACCGAACAAGTGTTTTTATAGGCATAATACAGCAGCACAGCCCCATAATGATACCACGGGCCCCCTGTCTCATTGTAAATAGACAAGTAGTACTGTCCATCATGTATTATCTAATACTGTATATTCTTGCTAGGAGGAAGACCAACTTTCTGGGTAACTAGTGTATAAACTAAACAGTATAGTCAATATCAGCCTGACAAAACAGAACTGAAAGCATTCTGAGGTTGAACAGAAACCTAATCAGGCAGTTTTACTAGACAAAGACGGCAGCAAACAAAATAACAGGCCAACCAATGAAACCTAAAGAAGAATGATCCAATTGACATCAAAGTACGCATTGACACCCACATTCCACAAGAAAATTGACAGCATGACCAATGAAACCTAAAGAAGCATGATCCAATTGACAGCAAGTATACATCAGCACACCTAGCATCACCATCTAGTCATAAAGCGCGTCCAGTTCATAATTACACCTAGTCAAGAGTCAAGACAAGCTTAACTTTCAGGAAAGTTGATGCACATTTCCACGAAAGCCCACCAAACAAATTGCATCAGTTTCATAATTTGTAACGCAAAGGTGCAATGGATCCAAATAAATTCAGATGCAAAATGAGTACATAGGTGCCGAGGGGAGGAGAGGAGGAGAATTCAGATGCAAAAGCTCACCTTAGCAGCAGCTTGGATTCAATGGAGCTTGGAGGGGAGGAGACGGTGCCGAGGCCGTGCGGGAAATGACGGCGCTGCGCGGGTTTCTCCTCTCCTCTCCTCCTCGAGAGGAGTGTGGCGGGCTGCTGCAATGGAGAAGGGGCTAGGGTTAGGATGGATAGAAGCAAGCAGCCGAGGGGGGAGGGGGCAGCTCACCTGGCTTGGCGTCGAGGGAGAGGAGGAGCCGCTCTGCTTGCTTGGCGTCGAAGGGGAGGAGGAAGGGGGGATGGAGGCGTCCGTCGGTGGTGGCTGGCCGGTACTCCTCTCCTCTTGTAGCTGCAGCGGCAGGAGAAGAGCCCCTGCCCGCGGAGTGGAGGGGATCTTCACGCGGACGGGGATAGAGCTCGAGGTGGTCCACGGACGGCGGCGCCTGGTCGTCGTGGCGGAGGAGGGCCAGTGGTCGCGGGGACGACGGTGGTCGCGGGGATGATGTCGGGGTCGCGGGGTCGCGGGAGAGAAGAAGCACGCGAGCAGCGGCGTGGTCGATGGGAGCAGCTCGAGCAGAGGTGGCGGCGGATCTGGCCGGCGTCGAGGGCGGCGGGGCGGCGGGGCGGTGGCGTCAGGAGAGGAGAGGGGAAGGGGATCGAGGGCGAGGGCTCGGGCGAGGGAGAGGAGAGGGGAAGGGGATCGAGGGCGAGGGCTCGGCCGAAGTAGGGGGGCACAATACTAATGGCGCACCACCCCTCGATGCGCCATAAGTATATACATGCTAATGGCGCACCTCGTCCTGGTGCGCCATTAGTATTATTTTTTATTTCCGCTCGAGCCAACAGGTTATCACCCACGTGACCTCATCCACATCAACTCCCCTCTACTAGCTCGACTGGTCAGGTGCTAGTTCTCACACCAGGAGGTCTTGGGTTCGATTCCTAGGCTCCACAAAAAAAATTTATGCATTTTAAAATGCTGTTTGATACTTATTTGTTTTTAAATATGTTCAAACTTGTTTAAATCATAACAGTAATTTTTTTATAAGACAGTAATTTTTTTTATAAGACAGTAATATTTTTTTAAAAAATATCATCAAACAGTAATGCC
>NC_041387.1:82718691-82722045 GCF_002162155.2 Triticum dicoccoides | reverse complement strand
AGGTGGGATAGCGATCGAGATGGAGGGGGATCGAGATCGAGTGTCCATGAAATTTAAAAATATTCATGATAGTTCAAAAAGTGCCCATGAAATACAATCGAGAAATGAAGGCTGCGATTTAAATACAATCGATCTTAGCTAGCTATCTGTTAACAATCTTCTTGCCCTTCTTTTTCGCAAATGGAGTTCTTCTGTGGAACGGACGTCCTTTAGGTAGGGTGGTCCTGCTTCTTCTTGTGGTGTATGCTGCTACTTCATCATCGTCGTCATGTTCGATCCTCGGGTCGCCGTACTTGTCGAAGTCTTGCTCATTGGCTACTCCATCCATTCCGATGATCTTCCTTTTGCCTCTCCTCACGACAACACGACTGGGCTTTGGCGGGTCGGTAATGAAGAAGCATTGGTCCACTTGGGAAGCCAGTACCCATGGCTCATTTTTCGCGGTGACATTTGCGCCGGCGGTCTTGGATTTGGCTTCGGGTATAACCATGGTGGTGAAATATCGGTCTTCTTTTATGACGTTCTTGGCCCATCTGACACGGAACATCGGGACCTTCTCTCCAGCGTAGCTCAGCTCCCAGATCTCCTCGATCCTTCCGTAGTATCTGTCCTTGTCGTTACCGGTGTAGGATTCCATCGTTACCCCGGAGTTCTGATAACCATCGCTCTTCATGTCTTGGGCCTCGGTGTAGAATGTGTAGCCGTTGATATTGTACGCCTCATAGGTCATCAGGTTGTGCTCGGCGCCCTGTGACAAGGCGAATATGAGTTGTTCTTCCGCGGAAGAATCCTCATGTAAAGGGTACGACAGAAGCTTCTGCTTGAACCAACGCGTGAAACATGAGTTGTGCTCTTTGAGTATATCTCCGTCCGTCCTATGTTGGCCTCGGTCATTGTACATCTTCTTAATAAAGGTTTTGTGCTCTACCACCCCAGGATCGACCACGTCTATGTGTTGTAGCGCGACTAGGTTTGCTCTTTCAAAGTCGGCGAGTCGACCCTCGAAGTCGACATGCATTTCGCGGCGACCCTCACGGTGACCCCATCCAGCGAGCCTGCCGAGGTGCCTGTTGACGGGCAGACCAACGGGGTTCTCGATGCCTAGATAATTCGTGCAGTAGGAGATGCACTCTTCGGTCAGAAAGCCCCTGGCTATGCTTCTCTCAGGACGTGACATGTTGCGAACGTATCCTTTGATGACACCATTCATCCTTTCGAATGGCATCATGCTGTGCAGGAACGTCGGCCTGAGTTGGATGATATCCTCCACTATATGGACCAGCAGATGCACCATAACGTCGAAGAATGCAGGCGGGAAGTACATCTCAAGCTCGCATAGTATCACCACGATCTCTTCCTGTAGCCTTCTGAGTTGCCTCACGCCAATCGACTTCCGAGAGATGACGTCGAAGAAGTTGCATAGGCCAAATAGCGTTTCATGGACGTGCGCGTCCATGATCCCACAGATTGCAACTGGAAGTATCTGCGTCATCAGCACGTGACAGTCGTGAGACTTCATCCCGCTGAACTTCTGCTTCGCTGGGTCTAGGTATCTGCTTATCTTCCCCGCATAACCGTAAGGAAGTTTTACTCCTAGGAGGCAGGTGAAAAACTGCTCGATCTCCTCCTGACTTAGAGTGAAGCACGCGGGAGGGTAGTCAATTCCCGTCTTCTTGGCCTTTTTGCCTTTGCGACGACTTTCTGTGTCCTGCTTCGCCTCATCATCATCATCATCATCATCATCATCATCATCATCATATATAGCGTGAAGCTCCTGCCTGATGCCCATTGATTTCAAGTCTGCCCTTGCTTTCGGCCCATCTTTGGTCCTCTCTGGCATGTTGAGCAGGGTACCAAGCAGACTCTCGCACACGTTCTTCGTGATATGCATGACATCAAGGCTGTGAGGCACACGGTGGATCTTCTAGTACGGCAAGTCCCAGAAAACAGACCTTGTTTTCCATACCTTCAGCAGCGGCTCTGGCGCCTTTTGCTTCTTTCCCGGCAGTGGGCAGTCTTTCCAATTTTTCAACAGCTTGTCTATTTCCTCGCCGCTCCTCGTACACGGGCGTTTTCGGGGTTCGGTTTCACCATCGAACAGATCCTTGCGTTTCCTCCACGGGTCATCGTCGCGAAGCCACCTTCAATGTCCCATGAACACGGTTTTCGAAGACCCGGGATCTCTATCTAGCTGGCGATACGTTGTGTCATCCATGCACCTTACGCATCCAGAAAATCCGTGGACTACCTGCCCCACAAGATATCCGTAACCGAGATAGTCGTGCACCGTCATGAGCAGTGCGACTCTCATAGGGAAATATTCTTTCTCTGTGGCGTCCCATGTATTGGCTGGCGTTTTCCACAGCGTGTCAATCTCCTCTTTCAGCAGCCCCAGATACAGATTGATGTCGTTCCCTGGTTGTTTCGGCCCTTCAATTAGCATACTCATGTGAATGTACTTCCTCTTCATGCACAACCAGGGGGGAAGGTTGTACATCCACACGAACACAGGCCAGGTGCTATGTGTGCTTCTCTGGCTGCCAAATGGATTGACTCCATCGGTGCTCGCGCCCAGCATGATGTTCCTTGGATCGTTCCCAAATTCTGGGTATTCGAAGTTCAACGCTTGCCACTGGCTCGCATCCTTAGGGTGACTCAGCATCTTGTCTTTTTTATCTATCTCCGGATCATTTGCGTCCTCTTCTCGCTTCTTCTCCTCCCTATCTGCGTGCCAACGCAGGAGCTTTGCTACCTTAGGGTCCGCAAAATACCGCTGCAGACGAGGAGTGATCGGAAAGTACCACACCACTTTTCGAGGAGCTTTCTTCCTCTTCTTGTATCGAGTGACACCGCACACCGGACATATGGTAGACTCCGCGTGCTCATCCCGAGAAATGATGCAATTGTTCATGCACACATGGTATTTCACGTGCGGTAAATCCAGAGGACACACGATTTTCTTTGCCTCCTCCAAACTAGTCGGGCACTTATTCCCCTTGGGAAGACGTTCGTGCCAGAATGACATGTTCTCGTCGAAGCATGCGTCGGTCATTTTGTGTTTTACCTTCATCTCCAGAGCCATGAGCGTTACTTTCAGGCGGGTATCCTCGGGCCTGCATCCTTCATACAATGGAGTAACCGCGTCTAACTCAAGTTGATCCATCTTGGCTTTCTCTCGGGCGGCAGCTCTTGCGTTATCCGTCTGCTTGAGAAGCAGCTCTTGAATATGAGGGTCCTGCACCCAGCCCATCGATGGTCCAGCGTCGTCTGCTCCGCCGGCATCATCATCATGTCCTGCATCTTCTACATGATGACTGTGTACAGCATCACCGTCGTGATCATCTCCTGGGGATT
>NC_041387.1:82676178-82718296 GCF_002162155.2 Triticum dicoccoides | reverse complement strand
CTTCCTCATTTCTTGCCCGGCCCCCATGGACGACTTCGTAGTCATCTTCATCACCTTGCCACCGATAGCCATCCATGAAACCACGCAAGAGCAGGTGGTCCCGCACCTGCCCGGAATCCGGGTCCGCAATAAGGCTATTCAGCTTGCATCTTCGACACAAACATCTTATCTCCGTCTCGTTCTTTTGAAGCATCTCGGCCTTCGCGGACCTCAAAAACCTATTCACGATGCCTTCGGTCATCATGCGGACCATGGTCGCCTGCGGGGTAGAGCAAAACGATATTTTAGAACCAAGAAAAAAATTTGGCATGACTTTCCCTAAAAATAGGACCAAAAAGAATGCTTAATGCCAAAATTCTCGCCGAAACGGAAATGAATCAACATTCCGGCAAAATATTGGCAACTATCGCATTTCAAATACCGGTACACCTCCAAACACAAACACATATGCAACACCACAAACATATGTAACACCACGAACATACATAGATCTAGCTAGGCCATAAAAAGTGCATGTGCACATTGTTGTAGGGAGAACAACATAAATATAGCTTCCCCCCTTACTTACCTAGCAAAACAAGGTAACTTAACCACTTAATTTGAATGAATCTATGGTGGAAATGAGGTGAAAAAGAGGAGGCACCCGAGACAAGGAGGAGGCGGTGGAGAGAATGAAGTGGGGAGAAAGTGAGTGTGGGAGGAGAGGCTGTCCAAAATATCTTGTTGCTGCCCACTTACTAATGGCGCACCAGCAACAAATGCGCCATTAGTAATTCAGGTTACTAATGGCGCACCCCCAGATGGTGCGCCATTAGTACTTTTGCAAAAAAAGGAATAAAAACAATAATAAAAAAATAACATTAGTGGCGCACCTTCCGGCCGGTGCGCCATTACTAGTTACAACTAGTAATGGCGCACCACCAGAGGATGCGCCATTAGTATGTTTGGACAGGCGCACTAGTTCAAAAAAAAATTCGGTACTAATGGCGCACCGTGAGCAGGGTGCGCCATTAGTAGTTTCAACACTAATGGCGCATCAGGGTGTGGTGCGCCATTAGTATATACTAATGGCGCACCACATGTCTGGTGCGCCATTAGTGTCAATTCCATCTATAGCCCTTTTCCTAGTAGTGCCCGGTAAACTTGTGGGCGAGGGAACCTTCCTCTCCTTTGAGAAAAAGAAAGAAGAGAAAATAACGATATGGAGCCTTATGGCTCGTTATTGCTTACCGGAGTAGGTGCTGCACAAAGTGTCAGATAAGGGATGCAAAAATAGAAAGCATGTAATTGACAAGATGTGCTGAGCACGTGAGCTTTACTTATGCACGGGATCTGCGCCCGGCTTTGTACAAAGGATTACATGCAATAGCGGCAAGACTTGTACAAAAGGTGGTTGCCGGAACAGGTTCCGGCAACCACGCCTTATGGGTAAAACTTACGAAGATGCTCAATGTTCCAGGAGTTGCTCACCGGAACGCCATCTTCGGTCTCAAGGCGGACAGCGCCAGGCCTAGTGACTCG
Source organism: Triticum dicoccoides (assembly GCF_002162155.2). Taxonomy (NCBI): domain Eukaryota; kingdom Viridiplantae; phylum Streptophyta; class Magnoliopsida; order Poales; family Poaceae; genus Triticum; species Triticum dicoccoides. The sequence goes on along the minus strand of NC_041387.1, from coordinate 82,716,775 downwards.
TTTCACCCAATAAGGGCCTTCCCACCTCGGCGTCAACTTGTTGGAATTTTTGGCGGACTGAACGCGCCGAAGAACAAGGTCGCCTTCCTCGAGACTTCTGGCATTAACTTTGCGGCTATGGTAGCGGCGCAAAGCTTGCTGGTATCGAGCAGCTCGTACAGCAGCCTGAAGACGGTCTTCCTCAAGGAGCAGTGCGTCATCTTGTCGCAGCTGCTCTTGCTCAAGCTCATCATAAGCGAGCACCCGAGGCGACCCGTATACGAGTTCCGTGGGGAGAACTGCCTCCGCTCCATAGACTAGAGCGAAGGGTGTCTGGCCAATGGCTCGATTTGGCGTTGTCCTGATCGACCAAAGAACCACCGGCAGCTCCTCGATCCAGTTTCTTCCGCACTTGTGCAGCCTGTCGAAAGTTCTAGTCTTGAGTCCGCGCAGCACTTCAGCATTTGCCCTCTCCGCTTGACCGTTGCTTCTTGGATGAGCAACAGAAGCGAAACAGACCTTGGCGCCAAGATCTTGGACGTACTGCATGAAGGTGCGACTCGTGAATTGTGTGCCGTTGTCGGTGATGATCCCGTTAGGGATTCCGAAATGGCAAACAATCGACCTGAAGAACTTGACTGCTGACTATGCTGTCACCTTTCTCATTGGTTCCACTTCCGGCCACTTTATGAACTAGTCGATTGCGACGTACAAGTACTCAAAGCCCCCGACAGCTCGGGGGAAAGGGCCGAGAATGTCGAGCCCCCAGACCGAAAATGGCCAGGATAAAGGGATCGTCTGGAGAGCTTGAGCTGGCTGGTGTATCTGCTTGGAATGGAACTGGCACGCTTCACACTTGGTTACTTGTGCAGTCGCATCCTGGAGGGCTGTTGGCCAAAAGAAACCTTGCCGGAACGCTTTGCCGGCAAGTGCTCTGGCGCCAATGTGGTGACCACATATGCCTCCATGTATCTCCGCCAACAGCTTCTGTCCATCTTCCCGGTGAACACACTTCAATTTCACACCGTTGAGTCTTCTTCTGTACAGTGTGTTGTCAACAAACTGGTACATACTTGACTGCCGGGCTACTCTTTCCGCTTCTTCTTGCTCTTCGGGAAGTTCTCCTATCTGAAGGAAGTGGACAATCTGCTGTGCCCATGCTGGAGCTTGTGGCTCGACAACAAGGACTAAAGGCACATCTGCTGCTGCGGGAACATCCGCTTCTACGGCGAGAACCTACGGTTCAGCCGGAGCTTGATGTTCCCCGGCAAGCTTGCCGGAGCAAAGCTTGTCGGGAGTGTCTGCTTCAGCGATACAAGCCCTAGGACTTGTCGGAGCAGACTGTTCCTCAGCACTCTTGGCGTTGATCCTGGGAACCTTCTTGGCGGCGGCTTCGGGGAGCTCTGCCAGAAAGTAGTCACCAGAAATCAACTTCCTCTTCTTGCTCTGTCCAGTTGATGGTGTCACAGACGGTTGAGTCAGCTTAAGCACAAAGATCCCTGGTTCCACAGGTAACTTCAGTGCGGCGCACTTCGACAAGCCATCAGCAATGTCGTTCTGAGCTCTTGGAACGTGCTCCATCTGCAGGCCATCAAAGTGCTCTTCTAGCTTTCTCACTTCATCGATGTAGGCTTCCATCAACGGACTCTGATAACTCTTGTTTACTTGTCGGACGACAAGCTGCGAGTCACCCCTGACAACGAGCTTCTTGATCCCAAGTTCTGCCGCGATCCTGAGACCGGCAAGCAATCCTTCGTACTCTGCAGTATTGTTGGTTGCTTGCTCCTTGGGAAAGTGCATCTGGACCATGTACTTGAGGTGCTCTCCGGTGGGTGCGACAAGTAGTATGCCCGCACCGGCGCCTTGCAGCGAGAAGGCACCATCGAAGTACATCAGCCACTCTTTGCTCGCTTCCTTGACTGGGATGCTTGTTTCTGGGACTTCTTCATCTTGTGTTGGCATCCATTCCGCTATGAACTCCGCCAATGCTCTGCTTTGGATAGTTGCAGTACTTTCAAATTTGAGACTGAAGCTTGAAAGTTCCAGTGCCCACTCGACTATCCTGCCCGTTGCTTCTGGATTTTGCAGTATCCTCTTCAACGGGAAACGAGTGACAACTGTGATCTCATGTGCCTGGAAGTAATGGCGCAGCTTTCTCGAGGCCATGAGAAGGCCGAAAAGCAGCTTCTGCACACCAGAGTACCTTGACCTAGCCCCCTGCAGAAGGGAACTGACAAACTAAACTGGGCGCTGCACCATTTTCTTCTGCACCTCATCAGCCGTCTGCGCAGATCTATCCTTGTCGGGACCAGAGCTTGCCAGTGAAGCCCCCTGCTTGTCGCCGGATGCATCTGCCTTGGTTGCTGGCTCATCGTCCGCCTCCCTCTCTGCTACTAACGCAGCACTAACCACTTGATTGGTTGCCGCTATATACAGCAGCAACTTCTCTTGTGGCTTAGGTGCGACAAGTATTGGAGTGGAGGACAGGTACCTCTTCAAGTCCTGCAGCGCAGCCTCCGCTTCCGGAGTCCATTCCATTGGACCTACCTTTTTCAAAATTTTGAAAAATGGCAGGGCGCGCTCAGCAGATCTAGAGATAAACCTGCTAAGAGCAGCCATGCAACCGGCAAGCCTTCACACATCCTTGACGCGCTTTGGTGCTTCAATTTGCTCAATGGCCTTGATCTTGTCGGGGTTGGCCTCAATCCCTCGCTGAGACACGAAGAACCCAAGAAGCTTGCCGGAGGGGACTCCAAAGACGCACTTCTCGGGGTTGAGCTTGAGGTTGATCTTGCGCAGATTTGCAAAGGTCTCATCTAGGTCTTGAATCAGAGTAGCCCTGTCCTTGCTCTTGACCACTATGTCATCCATGTAGGCCTCTACATTTCTGTGTATCTGTGGCTCAAAAGCATGATGGACTACCCTTGCAAATGTGGAACCATCATTCTTTAAACCAAAGGGCATCCGTACAAAACAGTACGTGCCACACGGGGTGATGAATGCGGTCTTCTCTTCATCCTCTTCTGCCATGAAGATCTGATGATATCCTGAGTATGCATCAAGAAATGAAAGCAAATCACATCCGGCCGTGGAGTCAACAATCTGGTCTATGCGCGGCAAGGGAAATGGATCCTTGGGACAAGCTTTATTGACATCGGTGAAGTCTATACAAAGCCTCCATTTCCCATTTGCTTTGCGCACGACTACAGGATTGGCCAGCCACGTAGGATGGAGCACTCCTCTGACCAGGCCTGCTGCTTCCAGTTTCTTGATCTCTTCTGCAATAAACTCTTGGCGCTCCACTGCTTGCTTCCTGACTTTCTGCTTGATGGGCCGCGCATGAGGACATACGGCAAGGTGGTGCTCAATTACTTCCCTGGGAACGCCGGGGATGTCAGACGGTTGCCATGCAAACACGTCGACATTCGCCCGCAGGAAAGCAATGAGCGCGCTTTCCTATTTAGGGTCGAGCGTGGTACTGATGGTGAAGGTACCACCAGTGCCGTCCTCCTTGGCGAACACCTTCTTGGTCTCTGGTGGAGCTGCCATCGCCTTCTTACACTTGCCGGTGGAGCTCGATGGTGCGTCCTCGACAGTAGCGTAGCACTCCGAAGAGGTGCGCTTGCCGGAGTGGGCATCAGAGCTCTTGCCGGATTTGGTCTTCTTCGCCCCGGGAGCTTCAGCGGCAAGTGATCTGCGATCTTCTGCGGCTGCTGCCTCTCGGTAGATCTTGTCGGCGCAAATAAGAGCATCTTTCTTGTCGCCAGGGACAGAGATGACACTTATCGGGCCTGGCATCTTCAGTACATTGTAAGCATAGTGAGAGGCTGCCATGAACTTGGCGAGCGCTGGACGGCCAAGGATTCCATTGTAGGGCAATGGAAAATCAGCAACGTCGAACATGACCCTCTTAGTCCTGAAGTTCAGCTCGCTGCCAAATGTTACCGGCAACGTGATCTTTCCCTTCGGCTTGCTCCTTCCCGGGTTGATTCCTTGGAATGTGCCGGTCTCTTCGAGCTCGCTGTCAGGGATCTGGAGTTTCTGGAGCACTGCAGAGGAGATCAGGTTCAAGCCGGCCCCGCCGTCAACTAACATCTTTGTGACCTTGAGTTTGCGGATAGTTGGCGAGACCAACATCGGCAAGCACCCTACCGCGGTTATGCGATCAGGGTGGTCCTCAATATCAAAGATGATAGGCGTGCTGGACCACTTCAGAGGCCTACATGACTCAACGGGCGGTTCTGCTGCATTGACTTCACGGACCCACTGCTTGAGCTGTTGGTGTGAAGTATGCAGAGAAGCACCACCGTGAATGCACATGACCTCTGTGCCTTTCTGGAACTCCTCCTCGTCGGTCTCATCATCCTCCATGTCTTCATCGTCATCTTCATCATCCTTGTCGCGGCCGCGGGGAGGCCTGTCTCCTTGCCGCTGCTTGGCCTTGCCGCGGCGCCCTCCCCGGCCGGGACGCTTCTTGCCAGCTCCTCCAGCACCTTCCTGGGCTTTCTCCTTGTCGCGTCGTTCGTACTCGGCTTTCTGCAGCTCAACAAGCTATTCAACCTTCTTGCAACTCTGGATATCATGGCCCTTGGTGCGGTGGATCTTGCAGTACTGCTTGTCGTTGCCGCCCTGCTTGTCGGCGGCTGCGGCAACCTCCTTGCCGGAGCTGCCAACTTTGGCTTCTTTGGCGCTGGCTCCGTTGCCGGACTACTCAACGACTAGCACATCCTTGCCTTTCTTTCTCCTGTTATTCTGCCGCCGGTTTTTCTTTGCCGGGGCGGTCCCATCACTGTCAGATCCTGCCGCTTCTGTATTCTCTCCGGGGAACCTCCTCCCCTCCTCAGCATGTGCACACTTGTCGGCCAGGGCATATAGCTCACTGACGTCTCTGATCTTGCACATCGCCATCTCCTCCCTCATCCTGCGGTTCCGCATGTTCTGATGGAACGCGCTGATCACCGCGGCAGGGTGGACGTCCGGGATGTTGTGCTGCACGTGGCTGAACCTCTGAATATACTTGCGCAGGGGCTCTCCTTCTTTCTGGGCGAGCAGATGAAGGTCACTCTCTTGGCCATGAGGCTTGTGTCCGCCTGTAAAGGCGCCGACAAACTGATGGCAGAGATCTGCCCAGGAAGATATGGAGCCGTCCGGCAAGTGCATGAGCCAAGATCTAACGTTGGGCTTGAGCACCAGCGGGAAGTAGTTGGCCAGGATCTTGTCGTCCCGCCCCCCAGCAGCTTGCACCGCGATGGTGTAGATGCTGAGGAACTCTGATGGATGCATCTGGCCGTCGTACTTCTCCGGTACGTCTGGCTTGAAGTTTTTCGTGCTGGGCCACTGGACTTGCCGCAGCTCACGAGTGAACGCAGGGCAACCTACCGCGTACGTCAAGTCGCCTGGTTCCCCTGGCGCATGCATGTCGACAACGGGCCTAGCGCGCTGGTCTGATTGACGCCGCGCTTCTCTTCGGCGCTCGATGCGAGTTCGAGCGTCTTCTTGCTGGCGTTCATGAAGAACTTGGCGCTGATCGCGGCGAGCTCGCGGATCCGATGACGCAGTGGAGTCGCTGTCGACGTGGATCCGACGAGTCGGCGACTTTGGCCTTCGGGAAGGAGAGTGCACGGTGGTTGCACCCCCCTGGTTTCGTCGCCATCGGCTCGCGCCTGGCAACCTTGCCGCGGCAGCGACGCGCTCGCCGATGAGACTCTGGATGGTGGCCCTCCATTCGTCGATCTTGTCTGACGTCGGAGGGTAATCCAGGAGCAGTTGAGCTCGCGCCAGAGCTTCCGCTCGAGTGGTGGGTGGCAGAGGCGAACGGTGCGAGGAGCGGGATATGCTCGGACTTCTAACTAAGTTAGAAGGAGCAGCATCCCATCCAGGCGACCGTACCGCGCTCGCGCCAGCATGCTGGTGTGCATGCTGATCTTGAGCCCCCCGAGATCCACCAGCTCGGTCCTGGTCCAACGAACGTATGGTACGGCGAATACCATGACACTGTTGGTCCCACGCCTCCTGAGACGGGCGCGGCGCATCGACGGACATCAAGGTCTGTGAAGCCTTGTCCTTGGACCTGGCAGTACCGTGGGCTCCCTCGCCGATGTCCGTTCTTCCTCCAGCGTCCATCCCACCACCGGTTTGCTCCGGTGGCGGTGGGATCGACGCGACCGGAGCCCCTTTCGGTTCGGCGGGGGGCGGAGATCACACAAAGAGCAGATCGAGGCGAAGCACACGAGCAGTTTTACCCAGCTTCGGAGCTCTCCGGAGAGATAATACTCCTACTGCTGCTTGTTTGTGTATATTCAGTGTTTCGAATGTTCAGAACCTAGCGTGAGCGCTTCTGCGTCTCAGGGTCCGAATCTCCGAACCTCCTCTACGTTGTACATGGGCCTCCTTTTATACGTGAAAGGGGTCACCGATAGGTGGCAACGTAGGTGAGGGTAAAAGTGGAAAAGGGGAGTTGCGGTTGGTGCAACTACCAGTACAGTGCATCCTACCTAACCCTGACGGCAGGGGACAAGAGCATTTAATGCCCGTCTGTGTTGCCAAAACAGTGCAAGAAGGACCGTCAGGGGCGCCACCGTTCGCCACGATGGCGATTTTGCCAGCGTTGCTGGCCACCATGCACCCCTGGCTGCACAGCCTCCCGCCACGCGCCCCCAGAAAGAGCCTCAGGATGACACATAGGTGGATGTGCTGGAGCGTGGTTACAGGATGGTTGCTTGCCGCGGCAAGTGCCTTGTCGCGGTTGCTGTCTTGTCGCGCCCGGAAGCTTGTCGCTCGCCGGGCCTTGCCGGGACGCGTGGCATATCGCGGCAAGTTCCCTGAAAACGCCTTAGTTGGCCTTCCCGGCAAGCTCCTCTTGCCGGGGCCTTGTCTCTTTGACTTGAATATTTTGCTCTTGAAGGGCCGGTCGGTCTTCCCGGCAAGCATCTCTTGCCGGGGCCTTTGTGTCTTTGAATGGTTCCAAAGGAACCCTGGAGTATCTTGGCGGTCACCCGGCAAGCCTTGCCGCGGGGTGCTGCGACTGCCCGTGCACAAGTTCGGGATACTATAGTACCCCTACTCTAGTACACCGACACTATGGTTCATACCACTTAATACTAGCCATAGATGCATCAAAATAAGCAAACAACACATAGAAAATAGAATCTGTCAAAAACAGAACAGTCTGTAGTAATCTGTATCAAACGTATACTTCTGGAACCCCAAAAATTATGAAATAAATTGCTGGACCTGAGAAATTTGTCTGTTAATTTCTTAAAAAAGAATCAACCTAAAATCACTCTCCAGTAAAAAATGGCAGCTAATCTCGTGAGCGCTAAAGTTTCTGTTTTTCACAGCAAGATCACATAAACTTCACCCAAGTCTTCCCAAAGGTTCTATTTGGCACTTTATTGAAACAAAAGCTATAAAACATGATTACTACAGTAGCATAATCATGTGTACACACAAAAACAGTAAGGATAAATATTGGGTTGTCTCCCAACAAGCGCTTTTCTTTAATGCCTTTTTAGCTAGGCATGATTATGGCAATGATGCTCACAAAAAAGATAAGAATTGAAACATAACGGGAGCATCATGAAGCATATGACTAGCACATTTAAGTCTAACCCACTTCCTATGCATAGGGATTTTGTGAGCAAACAACTTATGAGAACAAGCATCAACTTGCATAGGAAGGTAAAACAAACATAACTTCAAAAATTTAAGCACATAGAGAGGAAACTTGACATTATTGCAATTCCTACAAGCATATGTTCCTCCCTCATAATAATTTTCAGTAGCATCATGAATGAATTCAACAATATAACCAGCACCTAAAGCATTCTTTTCATGATCTACAAGCATAGAAAATTTTCTACTCTCCACATAAGCAAACTTCTTCTTTATAGCATACGTATCATCACAATAATCATCATAAATAGGAGGCGTGCTTTCATCATAGTAAATTTGCTCATCAAAGCTTGGGGGACAAAAAATATCATCTCCATCAAACATAGCTTCCCCAAGCTTGTGGCTTTGCATATCATTAGCATCATGGATATTCAAAGAATTCGTACTAACAACATTGCAATCATGCTCATCATTCACATATTTTATGCCAAGAATTCTATGTAATTCTTCTTCTAGTACTTGAGCACAATTTTCCTTTCCATCATACTCACGAAAGATATTAAAAAGATGAAGCGTATGAGACAAACTTAACTCCATTTTTGGTAGTTTTCTTTTACAAACTAGACTAGTGCTAAAACAAGAAACAAAAAGACTCGATTGCAAGATCTAAAGATATACCTTCAAGCACTCACCTCGCCAGAAAAGAGCTTAGTGACGGAGTGTGAGTACCCTTTACCTAGCCTCCCCGGCAACGGCGCCAGAAAAGAGCTTGATGTCTACTACACAACCTTCTTCTTGTAGACGTTGTTGGGCCTGCAAGTGCACAGGTTTGTAGGACAGTAGCAAATTTCCCTCAAGTGGATGACCTAAGGTTTATCAATCCATAGGAGGTGTAGGATGAAGATGGTCTCTCTCAAACAACCCTGCAACCAAATAACAAAGAGTCTCTTGTGTCCCCAACACACCCAATACAATGGTAAATTGTATAGGTGCACTAGTTCGGCGAAGAGATGAAGATACAAGTGCAAAATAGATAGTAGATATAGGATTTTGTAATCTGAAATAATAAAAACAGCAAGGTAACTAATGATAAAAGTGAGCGTAAACGGTATTGCAATGATAGGAAACAAGGCCTAGGGTTCATACTTTCACTAGTGCAAGTTCTCTCAACAATAATAACATAGATAGATCATATAACAAGCCCTCAACATGCAACAAAGAGTCACTCCAAAGCCACTAATAGCGGAGAACAAACGTAGAGATTATGGTAGGGTACGAAACCACCTCAAAGTTATCCTTTCTGTTCTATCTATTGAAGAGTTCGTAGTAAAATAACATAAAGCTATTCTTTCCACTCAATCCATCATAGAGTTCATACTAGAATAACACCTTAAGACACAAATCAACCAAAACCCTAATGTCACCTAGATACTCCATTGTCACCTCAAGTATCCGTGGGCATGATTATACGATATGCATCACACAATCTCAGATTCATCCAACCAACATAAAAGTACTTCAAAGTGTGCCCCAAAGCTACTACCGGAGAGTCAAGAACGTGTGCCAACCCCTATGCATAGGTTCCCAAGTGTCACGAAACCCGCAAGTTGATCACCAAACATACATCAAGTGGATCAATAGAATAACCCATTGTCACCACGGTTATCCCACGCAAGACATACATCAAGTGTTCATAAAAGACTCAATCCGATAAGATAACTTCAAAGGGGAAACTCAATTCATCACAAGAGAGTAGAGGGGGAGAAACATCATAAGATCCAACTACAATAGCAAAGCTCGGGATACATCAAGATCGTGCCATAGAGGAACACGAGAGAGAACACGAGAGAGAGAGAGAGATCAAACACATAGCTACTGGTACATACCCTTAGCCCCGAGGGTGAACTACTCCCTCCTCGTCATGGATAGCACCGGGATGATGAAGATGGCCTCCGGTGATGGGATCCCCCTCCGGCAGGGTGCCGGAACAGGGACCCGATTGGTTTTTGGTGGCTACAGAGGCTTGCGGCGGCGGAACTCCCGATCTATGTTCTGTTCTGGAAGTTTTAGGGTACAAGAGTATATATGGGTGCAGGGGGTACGTCGGAGGAGCTACGGGGGCCCCACGAGGCAGGGGGGCACGCCCAGGGGGGTGGGCGCGCCTCCCACCCTCGTGGGCAGCCCCTATCTCCCCTGGAGTGCACTCCAAGTTCCTTGGGTTGCTTTCCTTCCAAAAATAACTTCTCCAGTTGATTTCGTTCCGTTTTGACTCCGTCTGATATTCCTTTTCCTCGAAATACTGAAATAGGCATAAAACAACAAATCTGGGCTGGGCCTCCGGTTAATAGGTTAGTCCCAAAAATAATACAAAAGTGGATATAAAGCCCAATATTTCCTAAAACAGTAGATAAAGTAGCATGGAGCAATCAAAAATTATAGATACGGTGGAGACATATCAAAGGCCCGTCGACGACTAGTGAAAATTGAGGCCCAACATGCATTTTGGCCTGCTAAAGGCCCGTGGTTTCATCTCGGCCATAACAGGCCAGTATAATATTCAACCTGTTAATGGCCCAACCCTACCTGGGCCAAACTAAGCGCTGGGTCGACAAAAGGCCCAACTAAAATATAGGCTGGTGTAAGTTTGGGCCTGGCGCAATGTGTGAAGGCCCCAATCATTCGGGCCCAAGAATGACGCAAGCCGGCCTAATTGTGGCCCGCTAAAAACCAGGCCCGTTAGAGTCGAATGTTTCGGCCCGGTCGACTACATCTGATTTTTTTTTTCAGATAGCGAATGATGGAAGTAACTAGTAGGAATTAAGAACAAACCTACTCTATACAATAAAGAAATTATGGCATAGTAACTAAGAATAAACCTACACTATACAATAAAGGATTTAAGGTATATTACATCCACTGGGCATCAAAGTTCGCCACCAGTGATCATAAAGCACAACGAAGAAGTAGATTACAAAAACTGGGCACCATTGCAGCATAAGAAAATAATACTGAACCAAGACCACTTCCAAGATAGTTCGAGAAAGGTTAGCCTTGTCGGGGAACTGATGCGCAAGCTGCTGAGCAAGGCTGTGAGACCGGCCTAGCATGTCGGTCATAGCTTCCAGGTGTAGCTGTTTAGCGATGAGGTTCTCATTGGTGTTCCCCGCAATCTTTCTTAGAGATAGGACTTCAAGTCGAAGTTGAGTTGCAGAATGCCTTTCTGCTAGAACTTGGGACTGAAGAAGTCGAACTGATTCAGAAAACGAATTTTGTGAACTTGTTTGACTGCTAGTCTCAAGTAACTTGAACACTGCATCAAGACAAGACTTTGGGGTTGTCTCGCTATCTTCAAGATGTTTTGCCTTCTTTGCTGCAATATATGTTGGGTTTGTCTCACAGCCCTCAGCAGACTTGTGCATGCCATCAGGCATACCACCCTGAAACAAAGCAGAGAGATGACAGGTTTTGCATGTGTATAAACAAAGATGATAACTGTGCTGTCAGTTCCATCCAATTTCAAATTAGAAAATAAAGAGTAAGTTCAAAATATCAATAGCATAATTTGGCATTGTTCATAATGCGGGGAGCTTCACCACACTACTGGATTACCATGTCAACATAACAAGCATAGATGAAGGGCAAAGAAAATCATTGTATCTATTTTGGATAATGTGCATGGCATGTTGTTCATATCATCAGCCACATCAGTAAGATAAAACAGGAGATGACAAGGTGCAAACGTGGGCTGCTTCACCACACACTGGATTATAGATCCACACAAAAAAGCATACATATAGGGAGTATTAAGTAATGTGCATGGTATGAATAATGAATTTGGTTTTACAAGTAAAACTTAGAACGTACGGTTCTTGCGAACATGCATTTTAGTAGAAATAGCAAAGTAAACAGCAGTAAACGATAGGGAGTATGAGCAAATTAAACAGCAGTTGAGGATAAAGGCTTTAGAAGGACTGACTTACATTAACAGTTAACACCGGCTTTATAATGCCCTTCTCCATGTCAAGGGAAGGATAACTCAAGAATTTCAGCACAGAATCTTCTTCATAAGCATTGCCTGTACTCTACATTTTGTAGAGAGTAATTATAGATATGATAATACTGGAAGGGATAGAGGATAATGAAGATAAGATGCAGATTGATGCTACATAATCAACTACCAATCCCTGGAAGTACAAGTGTTATAAGACAAAATGTACTGACAAGAGCAATGGGCTACACTTCTGCACTGGCATTGTCTGTATTCTACTTGTTGGTAAGATTAAATATAGATCTGATCTTTTTTAGTAAATGGTGGGCGGGGGAGATAAGATGCAGAATGCTACACAATGAACCAATCCCTCTTCCCATAATACAAGAGTGTTTTGAACACTGGTGTACTGTACAAAACGTTCTTATATTATGGGACGGAGGGAGTAGCTGTTAATGTAAGTACAGTGATAGACCACATTCAGTCCTTACAAGAGGACTGCAGAGCTAAACCTCTTCAAAAGCATTGTGTTGATTCTAAATTTATGTAAGAGTCCATACGGATCTTATAATGTCCACCAAATGGATGATTACAAGGCTAACATGTGCAGTGATGCTACATAATCAAACAGCTATGAAAGTAAGTATGGTCATACAGGGCAAGAGGTATTCACAGAGCAATGCAGTGTGCAGTATAGTTGCGAGATTCTGTGGTCCCTTGAGAACAAATGTTCTTCTGCTAACAGTTTTCGTACAAGTGAGTCATTAAGGCAAATGCAGAAATGTAGTTCAAATTGTGATGTGATAGCATAGACAGTACCTTACGCTGCAGCCGAGACCAATGTGTAACAAGATTATTCCAGTCACCGTCGGATAAATGTAGCACCGGAGACTTTACAGAAATTTTGTTCAGAGGCTTGCCATCGAAGTGCGCTTGCCTCAGGTAGGAATGATACTTCATCAACGAGTGCTTGAAAAGCGCAACCAACCCTTGCTCGTCTTCACAATCTAGTTTGCTCCTCGCCTATTTAAAAGAATGAAGTCTTGTGTCTTCTGTCAGCAGAAACATATGCAGTAATGACCACGAATAACATTAGTACATTACTTACGCGTAAGTTGCGAAGGAAGACTGGAAATTGTTCTGTGTCTACGGTATAATCTTTCCATGAAGGAAAGATGCGCACAAAGTTCCTGACAACAACATAAGCTTCATCTTCTAAACTGGGAAGAAATGGAACAGGGGTCCTATTTGCTGCAATTGGGGCTCTCTCTGGTTCGAAAAGGGATTTGGCAACTGGATTTGGTGTACTCTTTGCTGGAATGGGGGTTTTGCATCATAGAGCTGGTGTTATGTCAACTCGCATAATCATATTGTTTGCTGCAGTTGGGGTCTGCTGAGTTGGGGCATCAGAAATGACCAGTGTAGTCTGCTAGAGTTGGGGTGTTTTGTAGGTCAGGTGATATTGCAACTACACCTAATGGGCTATTTGATTTATCAGGTGCCACTACCTTTTCCAAATACTTTGCTTGTGCTCCTCCATGATCAACAATCGTCCTCTTCCTTTTGAACGTCTGATACACAAGAACAACATTTGAATGGATAAATATCATATGATGACAGATGGAATATGTACTAAAAATATAGGCAGAGCGTATTCACATACACGATGTGTAAACTAAGCTAATGGCAGTTCAACAAAGTAGAAGCAATGTAAAGCATCAGTTGCAAGATATGTGCGAGCAATGTAACCTTGGAAAGTTAGAGCAAGTACCTTGATGGGTGAATAAGATAGGGCATCTTCCTCTGACTCCTCCACTAGGGAGCTACATTGACTTAGGTCTCCCTCTAGCTCAGAATCACTGTTAGGATCATATTCTGAGCATGAATCTGTAGGTGGAGAGCGTTTGCATTGCATTGCATCTAGACTTGATTTCAGTCCCTTAATGCCAAGTTTGACAGCCATGGCATTGTTCTGCTTTATTCTTTTCATGCACGCAAGCTCATAATCATTATGATGCTATTCAGAATCTGGGATTCATGAAAACATAAAAAGTAGTCAGATTATCTATGGAATGCATTGCGGATTCAACTCGAAGAGTGTCTCCCTATAAACCCCTACATATGCAAAGTTCACCCCCCAACCATGCTGACCAGACCACACACAGAAATACAAACCCCTTATGTCTCTATAACAGGCAGGCACACATTTCAAAACTGAAGTAGGAACATTAGAATCATATGAAATTCGTATTTGAACAAATAAACTGAGAAATTATGAGTGGCATAATGTTTAGCTTCAAGGGTGGAGTGTTGGTAGTGCGACACAAAGCAAGTAGGCAGATTGTATTCCATGTAAAAGATCGAAACCTATGTAAAAGCGGGAAATGACACTTTCTTTCTATACAATGCAGTGTTTGTTACCCACACATGATGGAAGAGATCACATAGAGAAATACTATTCACTCATGTCTACGGTTCCAGTATTTACAAACAGGGTGGTCCACCCTAAAAGAATATTGACAACAAATATGACAAGGCAAGCATAGATATAGTGAATCAATCATTTACTTGTGAGCTTACTAGGACAATATGCAGAATTGTAACTGCAGTAAGAGACCGTCCAAAATCTGAATGAAGAAGTTTGTCTAGCACTTATTGTTTGCAACTAATCGACGTGAATAATAGGGTATTATATCAAATGAGTAAGAAAGACAAGTAAAATTGTCAACAAACCTGGCTTGCAGTAGTAATCTGGGTCAATGTCACTACGACCAACAATCCAAAATGACTAGTGTCTGTTCTGAGGGCCGGAATTTTGAAAACCCTGTGAACTTTAGAGGTACTAAAGATTACCGAAATACATCTGAACCAGTAAGTGTAGGTAGCACTGAGCACACAACAACCCTAATGACAGTCCTGCCTAATGAGTAATGAATCAATTAGAAAATGGGTGATGAGGAGTGGTTGCTGAGTGTTGAGGATGTATCTCAGGATAAATCAGGTTGGCTTGGTGGGTGCTGCACGCCTGAGCCCTGAACAGACTGGGAAGGTAGGCACGGCGGTGCGCCCGGGCAGCGGTGACGCTGTTGGGCAAGCGGCTCCTGGCCTCCTGTTAGTCCGGCGTCTCATCCTAGAGTCATGCCGTCCGGGGACGGCAAGTCGCTGGCGAGGCAGGCGGCTGGGGGCGAGTAGAGATCGGAAGCGCGTAGCAGAACAGAGGGGAATCGGGGCCTGGGACGACCCAAAATCCCAGGGTGGTCCGGCCCACCGTGGGCACCCTGTAGAGATACACACCCAAGCGGCGAACATGCATTTTTGAAACTAATTTAGGAACATTTAGTTGACCAATTAAACAACTCTGTTTTAATAATATCAGATTCGTATTTGAACAACTAAGCTTGTTTAGCTTGATGGGTGGAGCAGTGTTATTATGACACGAAGCACGTATTCTGATCGTATAGTGATCATAAAAGGGGGAAACTCTAAGCATATTTTTTTAGCAAAAGTGGGTTTCCCCTCTGATTTCTATTAAAGAAACCACCACGGAATTAACATGATCAATTAAACCCTAAGCATGATCAATTAAACCGTATTATGGCTGTGCCATGGCAGATTTGAAGCTGCAAACCGAAGAAATGATATTTAGCATCCATTGTTTGCTTCGAACTAAGAACTAAATTCTAAGAGCTGAAAAGAAAGTAGAGTAACCAAGTTAAGATCTATTTTCTGGTTGAGATCAAAAAGTTGAGGAGATATGAAGTACCACCTCTCTTGCGGCACCGTGTAGGCATCCGGGGTGCGATGGCTGTGGGTGGCATTGAAGCAAATCTGCGACGGTAGATGGGTGCATCGGGGGATAAGTCCCATTGCGGTGGAAGAGAAGGTCGTGTGAGCGGCCCCGGCAAAGAGGACGACGGCGCCAATGAAGCGAGAGGACGCGATGCAAGGCTATTGGTCCGTCGCCGTGGATGAGAAACGTCCATCTCTAGCAGTGGACGACGCGGTCTTGGTAGGCGCTCCAGCATGGTGGAGGACGGTGGCGATGGATGTGGTGGAGGACGGCGGCGATGGATGGGATGGCGGACGGAGGCTGGTGTGGGGATGGGGTGTTCTAGAGCGGACGGTGTATGAATCGGAAAATAGAGGGAGAGGTACGGGGAACCATGTTTTTGGGACGCGCCTGTCTGAAATATGGGAAAGTTACGAACTTAGCCCCAGTTTAAAATTTGGACATCTCGTCGGTTGGGGATAGGACGGTAATCTCGCATCTCGCCAATATTTGCCCAAAGCAATTTCAGGCGAGGAGAGGGTGGTTGGCGCCCATGGTTGGCGCCCATGGTGTATGAACGGGGCTGACAGGTAGGGCGGTTGTGTCATGTCTGAGTGAAGTTACAAACCTGCCTCTATTGAAAATATTTGCCGACATCGATTTCGGCCGAGTCAAGTTTGTTTTGCCGCCCACCGTGTATGAATGGGGAATGGAGGGAGAAACAGAGGTCTTTCGGACGAGATTGAATCAAATGTGTTTTGCCGCCCATGTTTGACGCCCACCGTGTCGGAATGGGCTCAGAGGCGGTCGTGTCACGTCTAACTGAAGTTACTAACCTACCCCTATTTAGAGCAGTAGAAATCGGGCCGATGGATTGTCCGTGTAATGGGTAGACGGTAATTTCCATCTCCCAAACACTTGGCTTCGGGCAGCCGACATGGGAGTGAACATTTTGCTGCTTCTTTCGAATTTTGGGACAATAAGCATCCATGTTTACCCTGGCAACTAAATTCGAATCCATTTTGTATTCCTATATCAATCTTTATAAATCATTCTACGTGTTTTTATATATCTTCAAAAGGATGACAAAGATGTATTCCACTGTCATATATGAATATGGTTTACAAATGCCGATACTGAAATTCAGAAGCTAGAATCCAGTTTAAGGTGAATTCGCGTATTTGGAACACTTCATGTCCAACTCAAATGTCACACGCAGCATAATGTGTACTCCCATTTAGATATGTACACAAGCGACGTATCAAGATTCAAATACCGAGTCAATCAACCAAGAATGTACAGAATTAACAGACATATAAACACTTATAGAGTATATGGATCAATAATATCAACTAACATACATAAGCCAGGCCGCTGTACTTTTTTTGGCAACAACAACATCCTTTTTTTAGCCAGCATCTTGGCCCTTTCCGGTGCGTGCCACTTATGGTCCATCTATACTACCACTATTGTTGAATGCACATTCAGCCCGATTAGCATATTTGTAGGTCTGTCACAGCAATCCTAATGAAATGTCTCCGAGTCTTATCGATTAATACAGACTTGTGCTCAAATAAAATTACAAACCAAAAAACCAAAAAAACAATTATTACAAGATCTCCAAAACAAATGGTTTGATTGATTACATGAACAGACAACACAAAGGTTATTCAACAATGGAAAGAACATTTCACTATGATTTACCAAGTAGGAATTTAATTTCCTTTTTCCTTCAGCACCTTAACAATCTGGTCAGTCTCAGCTTGCTTCGTTTTGAAATCCACCAAATATTTAATGGTTGTCTTGAGTACTTCTTGTGATTGTGTTGTTTGCTTCCTCAACATGTCAACTTCATCTCTAAGTGCAGAAGCAGAATCTCTTTCTACCACTAGTTTAGCCTCTAGAGCATCAGCAGTTGGCAATTCATAATGCACGATTGGGCTCGTGCCACTGCTGTGGGATGATGCAACGTCCATGGTGACCTCGCTCTTTGATCTTGGGCTAACCTGTTTTGCCATTAAAGTTCCGATTGGATTCAGAAAAGTTGAAGTTAGCAAAACATCTCAACTGGGAGTTACAATAGCAAACCGTTAAAGAAACAAGGAATTAAAGAGTTTCAGTTGGATGCTGAAAAGTAGTTATTAACATCATTGTAACCCGCTGTTGCAGCAGCAAAGCAGTTAAACAAACAAGTAGATATTTAAGTTAAGGCAAACAGGTAATTCTTAACAGTAAGTATCAAACACATATATAGGCGCAGTCTACAATATGATTAATAGGCTGTGGCATTATGTAATCAGTAGCAAACTAAATTAAGCCAAGCAACGTAATTGAACAATTTTGCAATAAGTGGCTAACTAAAATTCCGAGAAGCAGGTAACTGAACTTACGCTAGTTCTTCATACAGGCACACTGCAACTTCTTTTTCGCTTACAAGGCTGTACTAAGGAGTCCATGGCATCAATTGCTTGGATACGCAGTCCCAATACTTGTTTCTTCCCACACTGCATTGGTAAGTCGAATGGTTAATCTGGTAAGATGGTGCGTCCTTGATATGTTATAGGAGGACATGTAGTCAGACTAGTTGTAGCCACACACATCACACTGACTTTTACTGTATATTTCATGCGATTACTTTTGGCATATCGAGATCTAAGCAATCTACAATAGGATGAAAAGACTGGCATCCTTCACATTATTGGCGAACTCATTTCATAGAAACAAGCAATTCAACCATTCTGTGGGTAAATCAAAAGCACCACTGGAATATTTTTCACTACCCAATCATACACGCAAAAAAGGGCGACGCCACCATAGGGGCTGGTATGGGCGGCCGCCTCAGGTGGCTGGAAAGTGTGCACCTAGTTTGAGTCATCCAGGTTGGCCCAGGCTAGTTTTATTTGTCCCAACGCACGAGCAGGCATTGTAAAAAATGAAGAAAATGTTTCAAATTGGATGGGAATAACATAAGTGCAAGGCAGGCCCTATAGCAGGCTCGCAGACCAAACGAGCGCCTCCCATATTGATCGACAGCAGGAAAAATCCCAATTGATTCACTCTAGCCTCTAGTCTGGTTCGCTCCTAACTTAGCTGCCGCTGGATAGACCGACACAACACTTCCTCGCGCCCTCGTTGGAGGGTGGTCGTCGGGCTTCAAGCAAACGGAAGGACAAGAAGATGAAGATCCACCCCTGGGTGTAGCCTGCATGGGAGGCAGCGGTGGCAGCACGAGCATGGTATCGAGCTTGCGCAAACGGACAGTCGCAGCTTGCAAGAGTAGCATGCGCAACGAGCAGGTATATCACATCCCTGATTATATCTAATTCAACTCTTCAATTTCTGTCCAATAGTAAAACCTGACGGTGTTGTAAAACTGCTTGTATGTAGGGAATCTATGAGAAAATGAAACCAATTTCTACTTATTTTATAACTCCCCCGACCAATACTGAACTGGCTGAATCTGATGTATCTAATCAAGTTTCCAATGCAAACATACAAGCTCATGTTGTTCTTGAGCCTGAAGTGTCTAATGAACAGACTGCTAATGAAGGATTTGATGCAAACATTTTACATGCTCCTGGTGATGAACATATAGTGTCTAATGAGGGATCTAATGCAAGCATTTTGCAAGCTCATTGAAGGATTTAGTGTCTAATGATGATCTGCTATGTTGGGAGAGACAGAGATTTGCAGGCATTGATGACAAGCAAATTATAGTGCATTTTCATAGCTTGAGGAAACATCGAGGCCATCTACCAGAAAGTCCCCGTATCATGACAAGATAGCATAAATACTTTTCTAATCTATTGTTTGAAACTATTGGCATACTTGTGCAGGATAGATATATTGATATGCAGTTTGCGCACTGGTTATAGGTGCAATTACACTTTGATATTTTCAGCCAGAGACGAATAATTCAAGCAGGTACAGACCATGTTTGTAGTCCTTGTACACCATGTTGCATTTTGTGTTTTTTGGTGCTTGCATCATTTAGTGTTTATAATCTGAACTACTTTGGATCATTAGCTGGTTTTCAAAGTGCATGTAGCTTCACATTTCTCAAGTTATGTTGATTTCTGGAGTGCAAGTGCCTTTGTATTTTTTAAGTTAAATGTTTGCCCCTTGTAACTTGAATTCGTGGATCCGCCACTGCACACAAATCATACACGAATGCCAGTACGAATTAAATGAAATGTAGGGACTTATGCTAGCTCGTTGTACAGGCTCACTGCAGCTCTGCTTGCACTTGGGATGTTCCATGTACAAGTCCATGTTACCACTTGCTTGGATGTGCAGGCCTTGTGCTCCTTGCATCCCCCTCTGCATTTTTGACATGGCGAATGGTTGATCAAATAAGAGGAATCGACCTTGATGTTGTACCGGAGGACAGATACTTACAAGGTTATACGGGTGTGTAGGATGTGTACCAGATCCCGTAGCGCCGTCATGCTTCGCTAAAAAATGGATTTGCTTGTTTCAGATGATATCTCCAGAAGAAATAAGAGTTAAAGTCAGAGTTGCATAGGTGTGTAAGCTAAGAGAGCAGTGAAAGGATATACAGATATCGTCAGAACAATGCACAAGGGAGTGATGTGTGGATACCTAGTTCGGGCCGGCGTTTGGGCATGCTCGCCTAGCTAGAGTGCGGGTCACTTCAGAGCCGTTGAGGGTGATGCGTTGGCTGGCCGCGCACGAATGCAGATCTTGAGTGGCAGCGGAGCGCTACGATGCGGTGGACAAGACCGTTGGTGAAGCCCCAATGGCCTCGGGGGGGGGGGCGGAGGTGCGACGATGTGCTCGGTGAAGTAGCCCCGGTGAACTGGGAGACCGTGTCGGTGAAGCGCACCTGATGTGGTGGAACTCGGTGTCTGTGAGGCATGTCGGTTGCGGCGGCCGACATTGTCGGTGGACCACCCGGTGCGGTGCATGAGGGCGTAGATGAGGTAGCTCTGGTGCGGTGGTGAAGCGTGACTGTGACATCATCGTCCAACACAGAGGTGGGGAAAGAGACAAGACGAGGGGCGATTTGAACTTTGCTTGGGTTGGCGGCGAATTAGGGATTTGAGCAATCTGGGCGCGGAAGGGGATGGTGGAGAAGAGACATTTTGCAGGGCTGGAATTGGGGCCGCCAGATATTTCAATCCGAAACATGGAAGAGCAAACTTATTTTGTCATCGTACTTTTTTTGGGGGGGAGGGAGGGACGAGGGAGGGAGTGGGGGAGGGAGGGACGAGGGAGGGGGTGGGTGGCTGGGTGCTACGCGTCCGTCTGACACATGCGACCACCCCGACAGGACTATGCTTCGGTGCCTTAAGGCACCTGCCTTTGTGTCCATGACATGTGGGCCCAACAGGTGGCTGGCCCACATGTCAGTGACCCAAAGGCACGTGCCTTTAAGGCACCGAAGCAGCGTCCACCCCGACACGACCCTGGTCTGCCTGGTGCGCCTACATTTGAGAATGCAAACGAATCTTCTTTCATTTGCAAACGAATCTGTATGTATTACCATGCCCGTGTTTTCCTTGCAATAATTAGTCATTCGAAACGAGATACTCCCTCCGTTCACTTTTGTAAGTCGTTTCAGACAACTTAAAATGAACTGTTTTGCACATTGTCTGAAATGTCTTCAAGGTCTTATAAAAGTGAACAGAGGGAGTACTATAAATTAATTAATGAGGAGTTATTTGAAAAAAAATCGAAACGGTATCCACGCTAACATGGATTAGAGTGTGTGTCTGTTAGGACCCCGATCCTAAGTCACACCGATCTAGCATGTAACACATCATATCACTTTGCGGCCTCACGCACGGTATTCCCACGGGTGCCACCTTACCTGGCCCGGGACCGTTTGCGCCTTTTGGCTCACGTATATGATAGTGTCGCTAGCATCCATATGACAAAAGAACCCGGGCTGACATGGCTAGGCGTGAACCCAAAGTGGCACTAACTTACAGGGATAGGCATACATGACCCAGCAACGAACGTGTCGGTCATCAGCGAGTGAATCCAGGCTGTAGCACTGGGCTAGCAGGACTCCGGTGAACCGGGCTGTAGCGGGCTAACAGGACTCCGATATTCATCGCATGACATTTCCCCGAAGGGACAGACACAGATTCAAGCGTAGGGTAAGATGAAGGGGAAACGCAAACTAGTATAATCTTCACGATCCAGGTTGCACTTCAAATGAACATTGATTCAATCACCATCTTTGTCTTATCGTCTAGCTCTGAGAACTCCAACTAGCATGACAGCAAGAGGAAAAGGACAACTCCGGAAGAATCGATCTTCTCGAAGATCAATCAACTTAGGATCAGCTCACAAGGTGAGTCATAGCAACATCTCTTGAGCTGAGACACGAAGCATACATCTGAAGAAATGGAGTGAGACAGATGACGAGGGCTCACCAAGTAGACAACAATTCCACACCTGAGAGGGTGGTGAACGGTTGTCAACGTAGCGAGGAGTTGAGTTGCCGTGATACCACAACGAGACACCTTAGGGATGGTGACTCGTAGATATATCCCCTTAGGTGGCAAAAAGAATTACTTTTGATTCCGAGATCATTGAAACTCTTTATACCAGCCTAAGGCAATTCTTGAGTGATCGCTTGGAGGGGTTCGGTAGAATGGCATACTCGGACTTGGATGATGTGGATTACCTTGTTGAAGACAATGTAATGGATGAATTTGCTTATCACCGGAAATGGAAGAGACCCATGGTAGAATGGCACATTGGCGGTGCAAGCTGGGAACAAAATGCAAATGCTGGGAATGATTCTGGTAACTGGGGAAGAACCCAACAATAGAGAGTGGATTCACTGTTTGAAGGTTATAGCATAACCGAAGAGACTAGGAGCAATCCCAGTTAGTGCCGGCGATAATACCTAGTGCTTGTGCATGCTCTCAAGAACTTGAGCATTTACACAATCATCAAGGTTTTATCAACATCCGTGTCAAGGATCCTGGCAACCCATCATACTACCATGAGGAATAGTGATGGATGATGCAGATGCAAAGGAAGATAACACTTTCTCAGATTTCACCTTAGCGAGGCCAAGGAAACAAAATCTGGATGATCGACCGAGAGACATTTAGCACTCCGCTCCTAATGTTCTCCTTGATGTGCTAGCATATCCCATTCATTGAAATGGTTTGGTAACTAGAACATCAAGTAAAAGGTCGGACTTCGGGAGCTCAAGAATCCATAAGGAGTAACTTATTGGAGTAAAACCCTACGAAATCCTTATGGGGAGGTGGCCAATTTCTTCAATCAAGATACTACAATAATAGGTCTTCCGGCTGGGTGTGTTGGCCACGACATCCACTTTAACAGTTATCAAGGGACCAATATTATAGTTCTTGGGAAATGTTCCAACCATCATATCTGCCTGAGATTCAGACCTGGTTGGTGTCAGAATATTCCAGACTCATCGAGTCTAGGAAGAAAAATGAAAGTTTGCAACATAAATCGACGAGATGACGTTGCAGGATTTTCGGGAAATGAACTACGATAGTAAGCTCCAAAACATGAGCTGGTTCTGCTACACACGTGTGAACACGCTGTCACAGACAAACATGAACACATGGTAGTCTTATAATAAAACACTACCGAGTTCAGGGGGGAAACCATCATCGAGGATATCGAAGTCTTGTGCACTTAAATTAGACTTCTTTACCTGGAACAGGTTAATCAGTGGCTTGGTGTGCTAAGAACACATATAGAATGGAGGCGGCCAACCTACCAAACCATAGAATACTTCGCACATATGCATGACCAACTTGGGATGATTCCAGAGGAGCAAAAACAAACTTTCTTGAATTCACGGCGGCAACTTACATCAAATGCACATGAATCAAAGGAAGTCACTTCTTTCATCCAACATATACTTCATGAACGGAGCATGAAGAAAATGCTTATACAAGTTTCCAACACTAGCTTAATGTTCAACAAAATCATGGAGGAGATAAGGATGTTGTCAATGGACTCAACAACAATTCATCCAGGTTTCCATATAAAAGGATTTCCATAGTTAAGTGAACACGGTGATAGCATTGGTCAGACCAAAGAATATAATGGTGTATGCTCGAGGAAAACCACGAGTAAGACAACATTACGAATATCGTTGGTTCTGATTTGATTTGACGATAGCTCATACTCAAATCAAAGATTGGATAAGATAATCGATCCAGCAATTGACCACGAGGATCAACCAATGAAGATATCATCTTTCTTGAAAACACACCAATACCAGGATATCCCTTTGAAATGAACTAAGTTAGGTAAGCTTTTATCTTCCAACTCTCCAAGTTGTCGTTTAGCTTAACCAACTAGCTCAGAGGTATCTAACACGAAATCTTGGAGAAAGGGTGGTTTACAGAAATAAACCAACTTGATCACGAACTCAACATAGCGGTCAGGTGACAACCTGGTAATACTTCTGAGAAGATATACAGAAAATCACGAACCACCGGTATGTTACTAAGCTCGAGAACAATCTTGCTTTTCAGGGCAAGACGATATGGTGAAATAAGCAAGGGATTGGATAATCCTAACTCATTGATCGAAAAGTGCACCAACAATAAGGACTAGGTAGCACAATCTATTTTAGAATGGTGATTCAAAAACCAACATGCTAAGAATGAGAATATTGTCCTTTAACCACCAAGCAACGGGGTTGCTAGGATTTAGATTTCACACATCACGATTCACTTGTCGGCATTCCGGTTGCGACAACACGGAACCGAGGGATGAATAATGATGGCGAGAAGTATCACTACATCAAGAATTCACAAGAGCCGGTGCCATTCTCATGAAAATCCTGACATAAAGACGGTAATACTTCAGGGTAGAACAGAATCAAAAGCTGGTTGGCATTTTGATCTGCGGAGCACAATTGCTTTGACCCAATCCTAGATATGGATGAGGTACTGGAGTTTGTTTCTCCTAGTCATTCCGGAATAGAATGGCTTGACAGACCACAAGAGTAATAGACATCGATGAACGAATGCACACATAATCTTGACTATCAATTGATAGACAAGGGTCAGAAGACAACTAAAGAGGGACAACTCAAAGGAACATACGATTTTCTGAGTTGTGGATGCATGGTTTAGCATGTCGAACGAAATTCAACATATTTCTTCCGGATAACCCATGCAGAAAGGTAGAACTGGCAGAGCCACAATATAGAATGGAGAACCCATCGAGAGCACTCCTGTTGTGATATTTCAGTTCAACGAGGAACTTCTGCCATAAGTAGTTCATGGTATTTGGAAGAAGAAGATACCACAGACTTCAAGGACTATCACAAAGGTTACTAATATCCTAAAGGAACTAGCAAACACTATCAACATGAAGTAAGTAGAGTGAATCTCGGGTTCAAAACCCAGGGGTAGAATACCTACTACTAAGTAGCATCACGGAATGCTTTCGAGAATAAAGGCCAGAATCATCACACTAGGACACAAATCATGGCTAGACCACTAGATGATCCCCTGAGACACCTAGGGTCATAATAATAACTCCAACATAAATGTCAAGGCAAAAGAATACCTCAACTCAACAATTAGTGTGATTGAGCTGGCATAAAGGAACATCGAAACCAGGGGGAAAGAATTTTGCAAATGCATCAGACTATTTAGAAACCTGGGATGACTCGGACAGCATAACGGCTGTAAATGCTCAGAAAAGATTTGAGACATTCACAAAAATGGTGGCATAACCACTCAGAAGCACAATATCAAGGTTTCGAGATCAACGGTTTACATACAGAGGTAGTAGGAACTGAACTGAGGCTTAAATCCAACAATCTTATAGGGCTACGGATTAGTAACACGTGATCCTGATAGAAAGAGGAAAAAGCCTAGTTCCTTAACCCCGTAGGAAAGATAAGATGACTCAGATCAGAAGGGCATAAAGTATAAGGAGTAAAAGAGCCTTACGTTCCATCCCACAATCAATTCCCTTATATAACTAAAGAATTTCTAGACTCAACTTCGACCAGTTTGGCTTGGTAATCCTACAGGCAATCAGGCTCTGATACCAAAACTGTCAGGACCCCGATCCTAAGTCACACCGATCTAGCATGTAACACATCATATCACTTTGCGGCCTCACGCACGGTATTCCCACGGGTGCCACCTTACCTGGCCCGGGACCTTTGCGCCTTTTGGCTCACGTATATGATAGTGTCGCTAGCATCCATATGACAAAGAACCCGGGCTGACATGGCTAGTCGTGAACCCAAAGTGGCACTAACTTATAGGGACAGGCATACATGACCCAGCAACGAACGTGTCGGTCATCAGCGAGTGAATCCAGGCTGTAGCACTTGGCTAGCAGGACTCCGGTGAACCGGGCTATAGCGGGCTAACAGGACTCCGGTATTCATCGCGTGACATTTCCCCGAAGGGACAGACACAGGAATGAAGAAGGACACATGCCGGCCAGCCTAGGTGTTCCAGAGCAGTAGCAAGCTACCATGGCTCAGTGGAAACACCAGGAGACATTTCCCGGTAAGAGAGGCTACTAAGGATAAACAACTAGATAGTCAGATCCCACACATACCAAGCATTTCAATAACATACACACAATATGCTCGATATGTGCAATACAACATGGCATCACAACACGACTCTACAACTCAAGTATTTAATTCAATAGGCTCCGAGGAGCGAGATATTACAAACATAGGTCTCATGACCCAACATTCAGAGCATACAAGTCAAAACACAAACGGAAGCTATCATGTCTGAGTACAGACAACTATAAATGAAAGAGGCTGAGAAGCCTGACTATCTACCAGATCCTGCCGAGGGCACAAGATCGTAGCTGAGGTAACAAGCTAAACGGCGAAGTCCACGTGGAACTACTAGCGAGACTGAAGTCTCTCTGCAAAACATAAATTAAGCAACGTGAGTACAAATGTACCCAGCAAGACTTACATCAGAACTAACTACATATGCATCATTATCAACCAAGGGGATGGTGGGGTTTAACTGCAGCAAGCCAGCTTTGACACGGTGGCTATCCTGAACTACGACTGCAAGTAACTCTTTTGAGGTGGCGCACACGAGTCCACATATTCACCATATCAATACACCACTATGGATCCGCTCCCGTCTCCCTACGAGAACGCCATCCATAGCACTCACGCTTATCTTGCGTATTTTAGAGTATCCACTTTCACTTGTCTATGAACTATGCAAGGGGTCCAAGTTTCCATATCCGAGGAATCCAGCTATTCGAATAGATAATGATAACCCTGCAGGGGTGTACTTCTTCACACACGCTCTCGCCACTTACCGCCCTGTACACGTCATGTACCTCGGCAACCTTCAAGTGGAAGCCGGGCGAGGGAGTCGGCCACAACCTGACTAACCGAACAAGTCTCTAGTCCAGGTTTATCGCCTATTCGGGTTCCATCCGCAAGGAGATCCGGCCGGGGTGTCGCTCACGGCCCCAAACGATGTGAGCAGGGTTCCCAAGCCCACCATCCGGGTGCCACTTGGTACACCGTGCCACTGTGCCTAGTCTGTCCCAAGCCCACCTGTACCGGGTGCCACTTGGTAGACTACTAACACTACCTACAAACACCAGAAACTAGTTGCAACTCCTGGACAGAGATTGAGTTGATTAATAAGTCGAGAGGGGCACTTAAGCATTCCAATGTGTGGTAGTAGCTGTTCATGGATCACAAACACAGAACTCAGTTCCTGAGGACGGCTGCAATGAGACAACCCACCATGTACTCCTACATGGCCTCTCACCGCTACCTTTACCAAATCGTGTTCACACACTTAGCTCTCAACAGTAGGACATGTTCACACGCCTCTGATTCATCCCCGATGAATCAGACCTGACTCAACTCTAAGCAGTAGCAGGCATGACAAACAAGCATAAATGAGTAGGCACATCAGGGCTCAAACAACTCCTACTCATGCTAGTGGGTTTCATCTATTTACTGTGGCAATGACAGGTCATGCAAAGGATAAAGGGGTTCAGCTACCGCAGCAAGTAACAAATATGTCATTGTTGTCCTAATGCAGCAAAAGAGGGCAGGAGCGAGAGAGTGGGATTGTATCGGAATGAACAAGGGGTTTTTGCTTGCCTGGCACTTCTGAAGATAACATTGAGTCTTCATCAGTGTCAACGATCACATCATCGGAACCACGTCTATCGAGAGGGGACAATTACCGGCAAACAAGGAAGAACACAATCAATGCAATGCGACAATATGATGCATGAATGTGACATGGCAATATGATGTGATTTGTGCTGATGCAACTAAACCAGATTAAATGAAGTTGGTTTGAATCCAAGATTCAAATTCAAACTCCACATGTGGTTATTTAAATGCCATTTAATTGAATTGTCCTAAACAGTGGTCATAAGTTGTTCTAACATGCATGAAAATGGTATAGATGGATAGATTGGATTTTTTTGATCATTTTTCATATATAAATTATTTAATTTGGAGTTACGGTTAATTTTCTATGATTTATTGAAGTTTTAGCTATTTCTGGAATTAATAAATCAATTCTGATTTATTTAAAACTCAAAAAAACATTTACTGCATCAGCATGACGTTGGCATGACGTCAGCAGGTTAACAGGGGCTGGTCCGGGTCAAACCTGACCAGTGGGGCCCACTGGTCAGTGACTCAGGTGACTAACAGAGTTAATTAACTCTAACTAATCAAATTAATAACCACGGGGCCCACTGTCAGTGTCAGCAGGGGGTAATTAGTTTAACTAATTCGATTAGTGCTAATCCTAATTAGCTAACAGGGCTGGGCCCCACCTGTCATGGACACAGGAGGGGTCCCGCCGTGGTCAAAGTGGGTCAAACCCGCCGGCGACATGACGCCGGCGAGGCCCGAGACGGCGGCGCGAACCGGAAACGCGCTACAGGGCACGGGCGAGGCCGTGCTTGGGCTCGTTAGAGAGCCCTTGCTGGTGCGCATCGAACGGTGGTGGTGGCCGTGCCGGTGATGGCCGGTACCGACGACGGCGAGCTCGTGAGCGGCGGCCGGAGTTCGGGTGGTGGCGGGTTTGGCGCTACGAGCGGTGGTTTGGCGCGCTGAGGGCACTAGGGAGAAGCTCTTGCTCCTCCGCATCCAAAGGAACGGACGGGAGGCCGCGAGGTGGCCGGAGTTGAGCACGGCGTCGACCTCGGCGGCGGCCGGAGCTCGGGCGAGCTCGGGGTCGGTGTTAGGGAGCACGGCAGGAGGCGTTGTGGGTGTCTACGGGTTCATGCGATCGTGCTGAGCACGATGGTGGGCTCGGGAGCGAGCTACGGTGGCTGTGGCCATGGCCACGCCATGGCCGGTGGCGAGAAGCTCTCGGGTGCGGTGGAAACGGCGGCTACGGAGGGAAATAGAGCACGGGGAGAGAGGGGTTCGGCAGAGGAGCTCACGGCGAGGTCGACGAGCAGCTCAGTGGGCTCGGGGAGGTGGCGGAGGCGGCGAATCGACAAGCGGCATCTGGCGGCCGTGCGTGAAGAAGACGGCTCGATGACGGCGATGCAGGGCGTCCGAGGTCGCTTGACTCGGCGGAGAGGATGAGGGCGAGGTAGCCGAGCTACTGGGCACGCCGAGGGGTCGAGGGGGAGGCTCTGGGTGCGGCAACGGCGAGCGGCGGCGATGAGCTCTGCTCGGGCTGCGCGAGAGAGAGAGCAGAGGAGGGGGAAGGGGTCGAGAGAGAGCAGAGAGCGAGGGGAGAGACAGAGGGGGCTACAGGCGTATCCAGACGCGTCGGGGCGCCTCGGTGGCAAGCAGGAGGTGGCCAGGGCGGCGTCGGCGCTCGCCACCGAGCTGCTTTGGTGCGGGGGGGGGAGGAAGACGACAGGAAAAGGGTGGGCTGGGCCGCGCTGGGCCGGTCCTGTTGGGCCACCAGGTGGGCTTCACAGGTAAGTCGCCAGGTATGTGCTCTCTTTCATATTTCTGTTCTGTTTTCTTTTATTTAATCTTTTGCCACTGTTTTGAATTTAAAATAATTCAAACAATACCAAAAACTCCTCTGAGTATTTTTATTTTGCTAGATGGACTTTTCCAAAAGCTCATAAAATATTTCAGGGGTATTTGAAATTATATTCTAATTATATGAATATAATTCAAATTCAAATAGCTAATGATTTAAATTCAAAGTCCCAAAAATAAATCCTTTTAAAATGTTCATTATTTTTTGTTTGGATC
Source organism: Triticum dicoccoides (assembly GCF_002162155.2). Taxonomy (NCBI): domain Eukaryota; kingdom Viridiplantae; phylum Streptophyta; class Magnoliopsida; order Poales; family Poaceae; genus Triticum; species Triticum dicoccoides. Next base: position 82,687,231 of record NC_041387.1, on the reverse strand, counting down.
AAAACCCTTGCCAAAAATATTAAACATCTAAGAAGAGCATTTTGGAACAATGAATGAGATTTTAGGGTTTTTGCCCTACTTTTATTTAGGGTTTTGAGGCTTCCAATTTCCCTCAGTTCAAGTTTCAAAATTTAAACATGATGCAAACACCAGGCAGCACCAGAAGCTAGGGATGTGACAACTCACCCCCACTAAACAAGAATCTCGTCTCGAGATTCAAGCGTAGGGTAAGATGAAGGGGAAACGCAAACTAGTATAATCTTCACGATCCAGGTTGCACTTCAAATGAACGTTGATTCAATCACCATCTTTGTCTTGTCGTCTAGCTCTGAGAACTCCAACTAGCATGACAGCAAGAGGAAAAGGAAAACTCCGGAAGAATCGATCTTCTCGAAGATCAATCAACTTAGGATCAGCTCACAAGGTGAGTCATAGCAACATCTCTTGAGCTGAGACACGAAGCATACATCTGAAGAAATGGAGTGAGACAGATGACGAGGGCTCACCAAGTAGACAACAATTCCACACCTGAGAGGGTGGTGAACGGTTGTCAACGTAGCGAGGAGTTGAGTTGCCGTGATACCACAACGAGACACCTTAGGGATGGTGACTCGTAGATATATCCCGTTAGGTGGCAAAAAGAATTACTTTTGATTCCGAGATCATTGAAACTCTTTATACCAGCCTAAGGCAATTCTTGAGTGATCGCTTGGAGGGGTTCGGTAGAATGGCATACTCGGACTTGGATGATGTGGATTACCTTGTTGAAGACAATGTAATGGATGAATTTGCTTATCACCGGAAATGGAAGAGACCCATGGTAGAATGGCACATTGGCGGTGCAAGCTGGGAACAAAATGCAAATGCTGGGAATGATTCTGGTAACTGGGGAAGAACCCAACAATAGAGAGTGGATTCACTGTTTGAAGGTTATAGCATAACCGAAGAGACTAGGAGCAATCCCAGTTAGCGCCGGCGATAATACCTAGTGCTTGTGTGTGCTCTCAAGAACTTGAGCATTTACACAATCATCAAGGTTTTATCAACATCCGTGTCAAGGATCCTGGCAACCCATCATACTACCATGAGGAATAGTGATGGATGATGCAGATGCAAAGGAAGATAACACTTTCTCAGATTTCACCTTAGCGAGGCCAAGGAAACAAAATCTGGATGATCGACCGAGAGACATTTAGCACTCCGCTCCTAATGTTCTCCTTGATGTGCTAGCATATCCCATTCATTGAAATGGTTTGGTAACTAGAACATCAAGTAAAAGGTCGGACTTCGGGAGCTCAAGAATCCATAAGGAGTAACTTATTGGAGTAAAACCCTACGAAATCCTTATGGGGAGGTGGCCAATTTCTTCAATCAAGATACTACAATAATAGGTCTTCCGGCTGGGTGTGTTGGCCACGACATCCACTTTAACGGTTATCAAGGGACCAATATTATAGTTCTTGGAAAATGTTCCAACCATCATATCTGCCTGAGATTCAGACCTGGTTGGTGTCAGAATATTCCAGACTCATCGAGTCTAGGAAGAAAAATGAAAGTTTGCAACATAAATCGACGAGATGACGTTGCGGGATTTTCGGGAAATGAACTACGATAGTAAGCTCCAAAACATGAGCTGGTTCTGCTACACACGTGTGAACACGCTGTCACAGACAAACATGAACACATGGTAGTCTTATAATAAAACACTACCGAGTTCAGGGGGGAAACCATCATCGAGGATATCGAAGTCTTGTGCACTTAAATTAGACTTCTTTACCTGGAATAGGTCAATCAGTGGCTTGGTGTGCTAAGAACACATATAGAATGGAGGCGGCCAACCTACCAAACCATAGAATACTTCGCACATATGCATGACCAACTTGGGATGATTCCAGAGGAGCAAAAACAAACTTTCTCGAATTCACGGCGGCAACTTACATCAAATGCACATGAATCAAAGGAAGTCACTTCTTTCATCCAACATATACTTCATGAACGGAGCATGAAGAAAATGCTTATACAAGTTTCCAACACTAGCTTAATGTTCAACAAAATCATGGAGGAGATAAGGATGTTGTCAATGGACTCAACAACAATTCATCCAGGTTTCCATATAAAAGGATTTCCATAGTTAAGTGAACACGGTGATAGCATTGGTCAGACCAAAGAATATAATGGTGTATGCTCGAGGAAAACCACGAGTAAGACAACATTACGAATATCGTTGGTTCTGATTTGATTTGACGATAGCTCATACTCAAATCAAAGATTGGATAAGATAATCGATCCAGCAATTGACCACGAGGATCAACCAATGAAGATATCATCTTTCTTGAAAACACACCAATACCAGGATATCCCTTTGAAATGAACTAAGTTAGGTAAGCTTTTATCTTCCAACTCTCCAAGTTGTCGTTTAGCTTAACCAACTAGCTCAGACGTATCTAACACGAAATCTTGGAGAAAGGGTGGTTTACAGAAATAAACCAACTTGATCACGAACTCAACATAGCGGTCAGGTGACAACCTGGTAATACTTCCGAGAAGATATACAGAAAATCACGAACCACCGGTATGTTACTAAGCTCGAGAACAATCTTGCTTTTCAGGGCAAGACGATATGGTGAAATAAGCAAGGGATTGGATAATCCTAACTCATTGCTCGAAAAGTGCACCAACAATAAGGACTAGGTAGCACAATCTATTTTAGAATGGTGATTCAAAAACCAACATGCTAAGAATGAGAATATTGTCCTTTAACCACCAAGCAACGGGGTTGCTAGGATTTAGATTTCACACATCACGATTCACTTGTCGGCATTCCGGTTGCGACAACACGGAACCGAGGGATGAATAATGATGGCGAGAAGTATCACTACATCAAGAATTCACAAGAGCCGGTGCCATTCTCATGAAAATCCTGACATAAAGACGGTAATACTTCAGGGCAGAATAGAATCAAAAGCTGGTTGGCATTTTGATCTGCGGAGCACAATTGCTTTGACCCAATCCTAGATATGGATGAGGTACTGGAGTTTGTTTCTCCTAGTCATTCCGGAATAGAATGGCTTGACAGACCACAAGAGTAATAGACATCGATGAACGAATGCACACATAATCTTGACTATCAATTGATAGACGAGGGTCAGAAGACAACTAAAGAGGGACAACTCAAAGGAACATACGATTTTCTGAGTTGTGGATGCATGGTTTAGCATGTCGAACGAAATTCAACATATTTCTTCCGGATAACCCATGCAGAAAGGTAGAACTGGCAAAGCCACAATATAGAATGGAGAACCCATCGAGAGCACTCCTGTTGTGATATTTCAGTTCAACGAGGAACTTCTGCCATAAGTAGTTCATGGTATTTGGAAGAAGAAGATACCACAGACTTCAAGGACTATCGCAAAGGTTACTAATATCCTAAAGGAACTAGCAAACACTATCAACATGAAGTAAGTAGAGTGAATCTCGGGTTCAAAACCCAGGGGTAGAATACCTACTACTAAGTAGCATCACGGAATGCTTTCGAGAATAAAGGCCAGAATCATCACACTAGGACACAAATCATGGCTAGACCACTAGATGATCCCCTGAGACACCTAGGGTCATAATAATAACTCCAACATAAATGTCAAGGCAAAAGAATACCTCAACTCAACAATTAGTGTGATTGAGCTGGCATAGAGGAACATCGAAACCAGGGGGAAAGAATTTTGCAAATGCATCAGACTATTTAGAAACCTGGGATGACTCGGACAGCATAACGGCTGTAAATGCTCAGAAAAGATTTGAGACATTCACAAAAATGGTGGCATAACCACTCAGAAGCACAATATCAAGGTTTCGAGATCAACGGTTTACATACAGAGGTAGTAGGAACTGAACTGAGGCTTAAATCCAACAATCTTATAGGGCTACGGATTAGTACCACGTGATCCTGATAGGAAGAGGAAAAAGCCTAGTTCCTTAACCCCGTAGGAAAGATAAGATGACTCAGATCAGAAGGGCATAAAGTATAAGGAGTAAAAGAGCCTTACGTTCCATCCCACAATCAATTCCCTTATATAACTAAAGAATTTCTAGACTCAACTTCGACCAGTTTGGCTTGGTAATCCTACAGGCAGTCAGGCTCTGATACCAAAACTGTCAGGACCCCGATCCTAAGTCACACCGATCTAGCATGTAACACACCATATCACTTTGCGGCCTCACGCACGGTATTCCCACGGGTGCCACCTTACCTGGCCCGGGACCGTTTGCGCCTTTTGGCTCACGTATATGATAGTGTCGCTAGCATCCATATGACAAAGAACCCGGGCTGACATGGCTAGTCGTGAACCCAAAGTGGCACTAACTTATAGGGACAGGCATACATGACCCAGCAACGAACGTGTCGGTCATCAGCGAGTGAATCCAGGCTGTAGCACTGGGCTAGCAGGACTCCGGTGAACCGGGCTGTAGTGGGCTAACAGGACTCCGGTATTCATCGCGTGACATTTCCCCGAAGGGACAGACACAGGAACGAAGAAGGACACATGCCGGCCAGCCTAGGTGTTCCGGAGCAGTAGCAAGCTACCATGGCTCAGTGGAAACACCAGGTGACATTTCCCGGTAAGAGAGGCTACTAAGGATAAACAACTAGATAGTCAGATCCCACACATACCAAGCATTTCAATAACATACACACAATATGCTCGATATGTGCAATACAACATGGCATCACAACATGACTCTATAACTCAAGTATTTAATTCAATAGGCTCCGAGGAGCGAGATATTACAAACATAGGTCTCATGACCCAACATTCAGAGCATACAAGTCAAAACACAAACGGAAGCTATCATGTCTGAGTACAGACAACTATAAATGAAAGAGGCTGAGAAGCCTGACTATCTACCAGATCCTGCCGAGGGCACAAGATTGTAGCTGAGGTAACAAGCTAAACGGCGAAGTCCACGTGGAACTACTAGCGAGACTGAAGTCTCTCTGCAAAACATAAATTAAGCAACGTGAGTACAAATGTACCCAGCAAGACTTACATCAGAACTAACTACATATGCATCATTATCAACCAAGGGGATGGTGGGGTTTAACTGCAGCAAGCCAGCTTTGACACGGTGGCTATCCTGAACTACGACTGCAAGTAACTCTTTTGAGGTGGCGCACACGAGTCCACATATTCACCATATCAATACACCACTATGGATCCGCTCCCGTCTCCCTACGAGAACGCCATCCATAGCACTCACGCTTATCTTGCGTATTTTAGAGTATCCACTTTCACTTGTCTATGAACTATGCAAGGGGTCCAAGTTTCCATATCCGAGGAATCCGGCTATTCGAATAGATAATGATAACCCTGCAGGGGTGTACTTCTTCACACACGCTCTCGCCACTTACCGCCCTATACACGTCATGTACCTCGGCAACCTTCAAGCGGAAGCCGGGCGAGGGAGTCGGCCACGACCTGACTAACCGAACAAGTCTCTAGTCCAGGTTTATCGCCTATTCGGGTTCCATCCGCAAGGAGATCCGGCCGGGGTGTCGCTCACGGCCCCAAACGATGTGAGCAGGGTTCCCAAGCCCACCATCCGGGTGCCACTTGGTACACTGTGCCACTGTGCCTAGTCTTTCCCAAGCCCACCTGTACCGGGTGCCACTTGGTAGAGTACTAACACTACCTACAAACACTAGAAACTAGTTGCAACTCCTGGACAGAGATCGAGTTGATTAATAAGTCGAGAGGGGCACTTAAGCATTCCAATGTGTGGTAGTAGCTGTTCATGGATCACAAACACAGAACTCAGTTCCTGAGGACGGCTGCAATGAGACAACCCACCATGTACTCCTACATGGCCTCTCATCGCTACCTTTACCAAATCGTGTTCACACACTTAGCTCTCAACAGTAGGACATGTTCACACGCCTCTGATTCATCCCCGATGAATCAGACCTGACTCAACTCTAAGCAGTAGCAGGCATGACAAACAAGCATAAATGAGTAGGCACATCAGGGCTCAAACAACTCCTACTCATGCTAGTGGGTTTCATCTATTTATTGTGGCAATGACAGGTCATGCAAAGGATAAAGGGGTTCAGCTACCGCAGCAAGTAACAAATATGTCGTTGTTGTCCTAATGCAGTAAAAGAGGGCAGGAGCGAGAGAGTGGGATTGTATCGGAATGAACAAGGGGTTTTTGCTTGCCTGGCACTTCTGAAGATAACATTGAGTCTTCATCAGTGTCAACGATCACATCATCGGAACCACGTCTATCGAGAGGGGACAATTACCGGCAAACAAGGAAGAACACAATCAATGCAATGCGACAATATGATGCATGAATGTGACATGGCAATATGATGTGATTTGTGCTGATGCAACTAAACCAGATTAAATGAAGTTGGTTTGAATCCAAGATTCAAATTCAAACTCCACATGTGGTTATTTAAATGCCATTTAATTGAATTGTCCTAAACAGTGGTCATAAGTTGTTCTAACATGCATGAAAATGGTACAGATGGATAGATTGGATTTTTCTGATCATTTTTCATATATAAATTATTTAATTTGGAGTTACGGTTAATTTTCTATGGTTTATTGAAGTTTTAGCTATTTCTGGAATTAATAAATCAATTCTGATTTATTTAAAACTCAAAAAAAAACATTTACTGCGTCAGCATGACGTTGGCATGACGTCAGCAGGTTAACAGGGGCTGGTCCGGGTCAAACCTGACCAGTGGGGCCCACTGGTCAGTGACTCAGGTGACTAACAGAGTTAATTAACTCTAACTAATCAAATTAATAACCACGGGGCCCACTGTCAGTGTCAGCAGGGGGTAATTAGTTTAACTAATTCGATTAGTGCTAATCCTAATTAGCTAACAGGGTTGGGCCCCACCTGTCATGGACACAGGGGGGGTCCCGCCGTGGTCAAAGTGGGTCAAACCCGCCGGCGACATGACGCCGGCGAGGCCCGAGACGGCGGCGCGAACCGGAAACGCGCTACAGGGCACGGGCGAGGCCGTGCTTGGGCTCGTTAGAGAGCCCTTGCTGGTGCGCATCGAACAGTGGTGGTGGCCGTGCCGGTGATGGCCGGTACCGACAACGGCGAGCTCATGAGCGGCGGCCGAAGTTCGGGTGGTGGCGGGTTTGGCGCTACGAGCGGTGGTTTGGCGCGCTGAGGGCACTAGGGAGAAGCTCTTGCTCCTCCGCATCCAAAGGAACGGACGGGAGGCCGCGAGGTGGCCGGAGTTGAGCACGGTGTCGACCTCGGTGGCGGCCGGAGCTCGGGCGAGCTCGGGGTCGGTGTTAGGGAGCACGACAGGAGGCGTTGTGGGTGTCTACGGGTTCATGCGATCGTGCTGAGCACGATGGTGGGCTCGGGAGCGAGCTGCGGTGGCTGTGGCCACGGCCACGCCATGGCCGGCGGCGAGAAGCTCTCGGGTGCGGTGGAAACGGCGGCTACGGAGGGAAATAGAGCACGGGGAGAGAGGGGTTCGGCAGAGGAGCTCATGGCGAGGTCGACGAGCAGCTCAGTGGGCTCGGGAGGTGGCGGAGGCGGCGAATCGACAAGCGGCATCCGGCGGCCGTGCGTGAAGAAGACGGCTCGATGACGGCGATGCAGGGCGTCCGAGGTCGCTTGACTCGGCGGAGAGGATGAGGGCGAGGTAGCCGAGCTACTGGGCACGCCGAGGGGTCGAGGGGGAGGCTCTGGGTGCGGCAACGGCGAGCGGCGGCGATGAGCTCTGCTCGGGCTGCGCGAGAAGAGAGCAGAGGAGGGGGAAGGGGTCGAGAGAGAGCAGAGAGCGAGGGGAGAGACAGAGGGGGCTACGGGCGTATCCAGACGCGTCGGGGCGCCTCGGTGGCAAGCAGGAGGTGGCCAGGGCGGCGTCGGCGCTCGCCACCGAGCTGCTTCGGTGCGGGGGGGGAGGAGGACGACAGGAAAAGGGTGGGCTGGGCCGCGCTGGGCCGGTCCTGTTGGGCCACCAGGTGGGCTTCACAGGTAAGTCGCCAGGTATGTGCTCTGTTTCATATTTCTGTTCTGTTTTCTTTTATTTAATCTTTTGCCACTGTTTTGAATTTAAAATAATTCAAACAATACCAAAAACTCCTCTGAGTATTTTTATTTTGCTAGATGGACTTTTCCAAAAGCTCATAAAATATTTCAGGGGTATTTGAAATTATATTCTAATTATATGAATATAATTGAAATTCAAATAGCTAATGATTTAAATTCAAAGTCCCAAAAATAAATCCTTTTAAAATGTTCATTATTTTTGGTTTGGATCAAAACCCTTGCCAAAAATATTAAACATCTAAGAAGAGCATTTTGGAACAATGAATGAGATTTTAGGGTTTTTGCCCTACTTTTATTTAGGGTTTTGAGGCTTCCAATTTCCCTCGGTTCAAGTTTCAAAATTTAAACATGATGCAAACACCAGGCAGCACCAGAAGCTAGGGATGTGACAGTGTCACATAATTAGTTATTTGAATTAGAGTGTGTGTCATGTAGCGATCTCCAATTCTAACGTGGATTTCGCATTTCACTATATCCACGCTACTTTTTTAATACAAATTCATATGTATATGATGAACACCATGGCAGTGAGAAAACTTTTGGATGGATTCAAACATATGACCTACAAAAAAGCACAACAAATTGAGTCAATGTCAACTTTTCGAAACTTAGTATGGCACGAATTCGAAATAATTACTCGTATGCATGGTCCTCAGTTCAAATCTTACAATGTACACCGAATTGAAACATCGATGTTAAGTCTCGTACTATGTACATTCAACCACACCCCCCCCCACACACACACACACGCGCGCTACATACTTCATGTATTGGTCAATCTTCCTCTCTTACCACCTTAGGAAGCTATCAGTTTCCAACACACGTTCATTCTTTCTCTCCATGTTTCGATCTCTAAGTCTCTCAACTATGCAACCCCTTTTTCCACTCTGTTACCAAATGTATTTACCTCACACACCCGCCATTGCACCCCATGCTGAGCTCTCTCTCTCCCTCTCTCTCTCTCTCTCTCCCTCCCTCCCTCCCTCTTCCTCTCACCCTCTCGCGCTAAATACATGCATTGCCTATCTAGCCCCCCAACCTCTCGTGCGCACGCACGCACGTTGTATATCTAGGTCACTCCCTCGAGACTGTCTCACTCTTTCTTCCGCACGGCGGGACACACTCGCTCAATCTTGCTCTCTTTATCTGAATCTCGTTTAACCTCGTTTTCTTTCACACACCAATGATATATCTCCCTGTCCGGGCCTCGATCGACACACTCTATACTCTCTCACGCAGATTGTCTATCTAGGTCAGTCCATCCAAGCCGCCGCCACTCTTTCGACCTCATGGCGGGCCACGCTCACTCAATCTCTCTCTCTATCTCTCTCTCTCTATCTCTCTCTCTCTCTCTCTCTCTCTCTCTTCGTGTATGTCTCGATTGACCTCGCTCTTTCTCGGACAAACACGATATATCACCATGTTTGAGCCCAATTCGACCTTTTCACATTGTATACTCTCTCACGCACATTGTCTATCTAGGCCACTCTCTCCAACCCGTCTCACTTTTCCGATCGCACGGCGACCCTATGTGATCGATTGACCTTACTTCCTCCCACGCACAAAATATATCTACACGTCTGTGACTGGATCATCTCTCAAGCTCTATCTTATAGCCCTCACCCTTGCCAAAAGCTCCATCGGACAATATCTCTCCAGAGCATATATATCTGTTCAATGAATGTCGGACCACACTCACTTTGTCTCTCTATCTATATGTCTCTCGATTGACCTCGCTTTCTCACACCGTATCTTACACGCATTGAAGCTACTACCTCTCCATCCCTCGCAAAGCCGAAGCTATTTACATTGCGAGCGACACTCCAACCTTGGATTAATTTGTGTAGGCATTTATTTCGATCGGTTTAGATTATATTTTCGTAGCATTCGGCCCACAACTACTCCAAACACCATTGCAACCCCCGCAACTCCCCTAGTTGATTTCCCTCTGGCTCGGTCATCGCTCTCTCACACGTCCTTTCTCGCCTTCAATGTCGCACCATGGTTATTGCAAAAAACTATGTTGTTCTCTTTAATTATTATAAATAAGCTACAAAACTACACACCGATAGTCCACTTGGAATGGAACAAAATTCGACCCACAAATTAAAGTGCTACAAACTACATGTCACACCCTAGCTAGTTCATGCATTAGAGTGTTGCATCATGTTTATTCTTTCATCAGAAACCTGAAATGGGGATGGCAGAACCCCCAGTCCCCTCTGAAACCAATTAGGGTTTACTAAAAACTTTTTCAATGAACCTGAAATGCCCTTCTAAAATGCCCACCATTTTTGTCTTGGTTCAGAACCTCTGCCAAAAGTGATGCACATTTTCCTAGGCCATCTTAGGGTTTTTGAATTAAATCATAAATATTTGAATTTGGGCATTTAAAATTATATAAAATATTTAAATGCTCAAATATCTCCAAACTAAAATGTTTCATGTTGGAAATAATCCAACTATGGACCAGGAGTAGTTTGGTGATTTTAGGAGTTGCCTAAGTATTTTATTTAATTCAACAAAGTTGCAGAGGTATTAAAAAAATACAGAAAACAGAGAAAAATGGAAAAACTTACCTGACGCCAGCTCCCGGCCCACCTGCCGGCCCAGCCCAGCGCCGCTCCAGCGAGCTGCTTGCCGGCCAGGCAGGCAGGCAGGTGCCCGACGGCGACCGCAGCGCGCGCCACGCACCTGCTCGCCGCCTCGCCGCTCCCCTCGCCCGGTGACGTCGTGGATCGGCCTCCCTCTCTCCCCCGAACCCCCCAGACACCCCCTCTCCTCTCCAGCTCCTCCCCCTCGCGCTCCCCCGCCATGACCGACGCCACCACCGCCGTGCCTACGTCGTAGCCGTGCTCCCCGCCGCCCGTGCGTCCTCTCATCGTGTCCAGGAGCTCCGCCGCTGTCCACTTCATCGAGCAAGCCGAGCCCCGAGCGCTCGCAATGCCCGAGTCCACCGCAACGACCT
>NC_041387.1:82664648-82675738 GCF_002162155.2 Triticum dicoccoides | reverse complement strand
GGCCACTCCACGGTGTCCATCATGCTCCCCGCGTCACGTAGCACCTAACTAGCTACTCCCCGCACCTCACCGACCCCCCTAGCGACAAGTTCGACTTTGGCCGAACTCCGGTGGCCGCCAAAGTCGTCGCCGGCGCCAACTCCGGCCACCCCGACCCCAACGGACTCCACCAAGAGCTGCGGCTCGACCTCAGCTCCTCTCCGGTGGCCTCCGCGGCTCGTTTGGTTGCCGGAACGGCAAAAATCACTTCCGCCGCCGCGTCGGGCTCGCCGGCGGCTAAACGCCGGTGCAGCCGACCCGGGTTTGACCACGGGTGGGCCCTGGTTGACTCCCCTGAGTCTATGACAGGTGGGGCCCAGCCCTGTTAATTAAACAGGTTTAGTTTTAATTAAACTTTAACTAATCTAATCACACTGACACGCGGGGCCCACTGCCGGTTTGACCCGGACCGTGTCCTGTTGACCTGCTGATGTCACACTGACGTCAGGCTGACGCAGTAATTGATTTTCTGGAATTAATCTAATATAGGAAATTCCAGAATATAGTTTAAACTTCAAAAGTTCATAACTTTTATTCTGTAATTCCAAATCAGACAAATTATATATGAAAAATGATCAGAAAAATCCAATCTATCCATCTGTACTATTTTCATGCATGATTAAACAAGTTAACCTGATGTTTAATGCAGAACAAGGAAAAACACTTTAAAGGGCCATGTTTGAGTTTGAAATTTGAATCTTTGATTCAAATTGGTTCAAACCCTTCTGGTCTTAGTTGCATTAGCCCAATACACTCATATTGCCATGTTTCATGCATGCATCATATTGTTGCAGATTGTTTGGTGATGGTTGTGTATCGGTGTTCTTGCGGCAGGTTCTGCCTCCGAGGAGTACCGTGATTACCCTAACGAAGAACCGTATCAGTGCATCGAACCATCAGGCAAGCAACCAACCATTTGATCATATCGATACAATCCCATGTTCTCGCTCCTGCTCTCTTTTACTGCATTAAGACAACGCGTTTCAAACTGTTGTGTGCTACGGTAGTTGAACCCATTTCCTCTGCATGACCTGTCATTGCCACAGTAACTAGATGAAACCCACTAGCATGTGTAGGAGTTGATTGAGCCATATGTATGTGTTGTTCCTACCTTGCTATGCCTGCTATGCTTAGAGTTGTGTCAGGTCTGGTTCATCTGGGTGATGGGCTAGAGTGAAATGATTATGTCGGTAATGAGAGTGGTGTGGTGAACACGATTTGGTAAAGGTATCGATGAGAGGCCATGTAGGAGTACATGGTGGGTTGTTTCATTGAAGCCGACCTTAAGCACTGAGATCTGTACGTGTGATTTAAGATACAGCTACTACCATGCATTGGGCCCTGAAATATGACCCCGCTCGACTTCTTATTCACCTAGCTCTCTGTCTAGGAGTTGCAAGTAGTTTCTGGTGTTTGTAGCCTACTGGAGGCCGTGGACAGCGCTGACCGTAGGGGTGGGCTGTGATGCGGTAGGTACGTGGCCGGGTGTACCGAATACCCGTTAGGTATCTCGGGAACCCTGTTCACATTGTTCGGGGCCGTATGGGAAACCTCGGCCGGACTCCCTGCGGATGGAACCTGGATAGGCGATAAACCTGGACTAGAGGCTTAGGTGTTTAGGTAGGTCGTGGTCTACACCCACGTCGGCTTTCGTTTGAAGTCTGCCGAGCACATGTCGTGTGCAGACGCTAAGTGGTGGAAACATGTATGAAGAAGTACACCCCTGCAGGGTTATCATGATCTATTCGAATAGCCGCGTCCACGGTAAAGGACTACTTGGTTGCCTATACAGTTCATAGACAAGTAAACAGAAACTGCTAAAAGCCTCAAGATAAGTGTGAGTGCCGAGGATGGATCTTCCGTAGGAAGACGGAGGGGGATCCTCGGTAGTGTATTGAAGTGGTGAGTAGTGGACTCGTGTACGCAAAACCATTTCAAGTTGGAGTCTCGTAGGATAGCCTAGCCAAGAGTCAAAGCTGGCTTGCTGCAATAACTCCACCAACCCTTCTTGATAATGTGCATGTATGTAGGATCTGATGTAAGTCTTGTTGAGTACCTTTGTACTCATGTTGCTATAATTTACATTTTTACAGAAGACGCTGCAACCCCTTCTGATGGGTTCTTCGTAGACGTTGACATCAATGAGTAGGCTAAGGCCCAGGTGGTGATCCTGAGCTTGTGAAGGACCACGTAGTATAGCTAGGCTTTCCAAGCCTCTTTTATTTTACTAGTTGTCTGTACTCAGACAAGTTATTTCCGCTGCTGGTTTGTATGACTGTATGACTTGAATGCTGGGTCGTGTGACCCGTACCTTTGTGTATGTTATGTATGGCTCTCTGAGCCTTAAATAAAGTACTTGTGTCATAGAGTCGTGTTGTGATGCCTTGTTGTATTTGCACATATCGAGCATATGGTGTGTATGATTGGAATGCTTGGTATGTGTGGGATCTGACCATCTAGTTGTTTATCCTTAGTAGCCTCTCTTACCGGGAAATGTCTCCTAGTGTTACCACTGAGCCATGGTAGCTTGCTACTGCTCTGGAACACTTAGGCTGGCCGGCATGTGTCCTTCTTCGTTCCTGTGTCTGTCCCTTCGGGGAAATGTCACGCATTGGGTACCGGAGTCCTGTTAGCCCGCTACAGCCCGGTTTACCGGAGTCCTGCTAGCCCAGTGCTACAGCCCGGATCCACTTGCTGATGACCGACACGTTCGAAGCTGGGTCATGGATGCCTGTCCCTGTAAGTCTGGGCCACTTTGGGTTTACGACTAGTCATGTCAGCCCGGGCTCCTTATCATATGGATGCTAGCGACACTGTCATATACGTGAGCCAAAAGGCGCAAACGGTCCCGGGAAAGGTAAGGCGACACCCGTGGGAATACCGTGCGTGAGGCCGCAAAGTGATATGAGGTGTTACAAGCTAGATCGATGTGACATCGAGTCGGGGTCCTGACACTACACATTGAGGGGCCCACATGTCATGAAACAAATTTGGACCCATATACAAATTAAAAAATAAAGGACGAGGATCGAACATGCGACCGGGCCTTCAAGCCGCATGTCAATAGGCAACACACGTAGAACAGCAATGTTTGTTGTACCCCCCTTTGTTCACATAATATTTTTATATTACCACAGTCTATTTAATGGATAACATGTAATATTATTTTTAGTACTATTCGCCTTCACTTACTAGTGGGTTCCATGTGTGCTCTCTCTCTCTCTCCTCCCCTTCTGCGTTTAGACACACGGGCAAACATGAAGAACTCGTGGGCGATGTTGCCGTTGACCATATCTGGACACGTTCACAAGTCACGGCACCAGTTTCATGTACTAGCAGCACTAGTCAGTGTGTACGTGCAATGCACGTTAATTTGGAAGTATATTAAGTGCATACAGATATTAAGTAGGATATTATTTGCGTGTTATTATGTGATAAGCACTATTTTTGGCATAAAATTAACTGCACGCTAAACGTGTTGAGCGCTCGACATTGAAGTAGTCTAGGTCGTTGGATGACAAGGAATACATGTGGCTTGATGACGTTTTATATTTAATTTCATACGGCTCTAGCAGAACATTCAATCGATCAAACCATAGATTTCGTTCAGTCTGACTCCGACTTTAAATTATACGACGATCGATATAAAATAAACGGAAATGATAAATGTTCGGATTTTAAGCATGGCAATCCGAACGTTTTTCATGGCAAATTTAGATTACGTGGCGTCGGCGGGGGCGTCTTGCGGTGGGAAGCGGCTCCTTTGCCGTGCTCTGTGTGTCGTCGGGTCACTGACCGACGACGGCGGCGGCGTCTTGCGCCGTTGTTGGCGTACTCCTGGACGTTGGCCTAGCTTCAAGGTAGGCCAAAATGTTCTAGACTTCGTAGCGAGTCAACTGGCGGGAGGAGGCGACTGGCATTGGTGCAAGGAAGCGGTCGACGGCGGCCATCCATGCCGCTGAGGGGGGCACTGGCACCTGCGTGGGGACAGGCGCTGTCAACGGCGCGGCGGAGACATTCATGTGCACGGGCACTGGCACGGGCGCGCACGTCAGTGCACGCGTAGGCGCATGCGCTGGCAGGTGCACGGGCACCGGCATGGGCGCGCGCGTTAGTGCACGCGCAGGCGCATGCGCTGGTAGGTGCACGGGCGCTTGAAAGTCGGAGGGGACCTCATGGAACCCCGTGGGATCAAGATCGGTGACAATGTGTGGCTCACAGCCCATTAATGCCACGGGGATCGGCGCTGGCGCAGTCGGGGCAACGGGAGCCAGAACGGGAGCGGGGACAGGCGCGGCAGCTTCCCGCAAGGCCAGTTCAAGCTCGTCCCAAAGCGCCTTATGTTCTTGAGACTTCGGCTGGGTGTCTTCCTCAGGAAACTCGAACACTAAGGGCAGACCATCGTGATGCGACATGGCGTACGTTTAGGTCAGGCTAGTTGGAGGTAGACGACAGGAGAATCGGAGAGGAAGAGAGAAGATTGTAGCGATACCGGGTAGTGCGGGGTTGATTTTAAACTGCGGCGTCGGCGACATTAAAAGTGGGAGCAGTTGGGAAGAGCTCGCCTCCCGGTGAGCCTGCACAGCGGTCTGCTCGCACGCCTCCCTGTCAGCCGGCGCAGTGGTCTGCTTGCACGCCTCTCGTCTACTCATCACACACTTGCTCGGACGGCACCTGCCGATGAGAAGCGGGGACTCGTGGCGGCACGAAACGCCCACGGTTTCAATAGTGAAAACGTTTGCCTTAATGTGACAGGTCTTTGTTCCAAAATACCTTGGCTCTTCATTTGTGCAACTTGTCATAAGCAGCTTGTCTCAAATTGAAGAAAAAACTTATGAAGTAATATTTGTGCCATATCACGTGACCATGCTCAGTTTCAAGAATTCATGCTCACTTTTGGATTTTCTGAAATTGAAGATCCAGGATTCGAAACAATATCATAACCTGCATCATGCAATAAATTTTCAAGCCATACATCTGTCCTGTTGTATTTCTTAAGAAAGGATTTGGTCAAACATTTTGCTTAGTTAGACTTCAGACAAGTTATATATGCAGAGTAAAAGGATAATCCTTCCGTACCAGTGCATTGCCTGATATATTAACTCAAGTACTAGGCAGGAACAAACGGGCTCAATTCTGTGCTCATCCTGGTGTAGTAGTAGTAGTACTAGGCAATGCAGTTGACGGGTGACCTTGACGAGCGGCGACCGAGGGAATTGAACCGTGCTCGGCACGTTAGGTAACATTGTCTAGTTACTAAAGCATCCCTCCGTTGTTCATCGGTAGTCATTATGGACCGGGGACATGAGGGGAATTTCCTAGGGCTGGAATTCTGGCCGCCAGATATTTCGACTTGAAACGCTGAGGCTTGACTGGTTGGGGTTGCCTAATGTGCGTACCACGGACGCCACCGAAGGACACGAGCCTGGTTTTTTTATTTTTCTATTTTTTTAGGATCAACAGGAGCCAAGGTCTCGCTAGTACGCCGTTGGGTCCTACCATTTGAGAATACGAAAGGAACCTTTTAAATTGTCGAACGAATCTATGTGTATTACAATACTCGTATTTTCCTTGCAAATACTAATCTTAATGTGGTAATTGATTTATGACGAGTTGTTGAATTAGAGTGAGTTTGTGATATAGTGATTTCAACGTGGATTTCACATTTCATGGTATCCCTAGTAAGTTTCCCAATGCAAATTCAAATTTAAAAGATGAACAATATGGAGGTGAGAAAACTTTGTATGTATCAAGCATATGACCACATACACACACACAGACACACACGCACGAACACAACAACAATCCAATAAGTATAGTGCATCTATTTTTCCAAACCATGCATGTATGACACGAATTCAAAAATACTCCTTCTATTCCTAGATATTAGTCTTTCAGAGAGTTCAACAAGTGACTACATACGGAGCAAAATGAGTGAATCTAGACTCTAAAATATGTCTATATACATCCGTATGTGCTAGTCCATTTGAAATCTCTAAAAAAACTAATATTTATAGGAACGAATGGAGTAAAATGTAAGACATGCATGGTCCTCAGTTCAATATTTAAAATGAACATGAGACTGAAACATGAATATTAAGTCTAGTACTACAGTACATGCAAATGTTGTGTTTAGGCGGAGCTATGATTGTTGGGGGTCAACCCTTCGACCTTAGATAAAATTGTGGAACTCTATTTAGGGTTGTTTAGATTATATTTGTCCCCACCCTCCCAACCACCGATTGGTTGTGCACCCCCCACCCCTCCTCCCCGGGAGAATATCATGTGCCCCCATACCTTAGATGATATATGCCGATACGAGTTGCTTGGAGCTTGTAGATCTGAGATATAGCAGCTCACATGATGTGTCTTAATATTTTATCAGGAAACCTTGATTAGTTTGAGAATTCCACACAATTTGTACAAAAACTACTCAGATGCCCTTGGATCCCATATCCAACGACCTCGAAGCTCGTATCACCGTAGCATCTAAGATGAAGGAGGACATCATATTCTCCTGTATGTAAGAATATCATGTGCTACCACACCTTAGATGCTTTGGTGATACAAGCTCTTCGGAGCCGTTGGATTTGTGACCCAACACCTCCTCGGTGGTTCGAATGGTTTTTTGCAGAAAAGCCCCAAAAGAGTTCGGCCACTGCTTACAAGCACAAAGACTGCTCAGATGCCATTGGATCTCAGATCAAACGACCTCGAAGCTCGTATCACCGTAGCATCCAAGCTGCGATAGCACCTTATGTTTTCTTGCACGGGAGTATATGAGGTGCTCCCGCACCATAGATTCTATGGTGATACGAGTTCACTGAGATCTAACGGCCCACAGTAGGAGGTTTGAATGTTTTTGCAATATACAGCTGATAGAGTTTGGGAAATGCGCAGAAAGTACAAGTACTACGCATGTGCCATATGATCACTGATCAGACGACCTAGATGCTCATATCACCGTAGCGGGTAATTAAGCTACGGGAGCACCTAATATGAGCAACCGGGAGCCCTTGGATCGAAGATGTAGCGGCACACACGAGGCATGAATGTTTTATTTGCAAAAAAACCTTTGGAGAGTTCGGAAATTGCGCATAATTACAAAGACTACTCCCAAGCCATTGGATCTCACTTCCAACGGTGTAAAAACTCATATCACCATGGTATCTAGCTGCGGGGTGGATGTGATATTCTATGCTGCTGTCATTTTTGTTCATAAACTTGCAAAATACATGTAACTCATGTCGTTACTTGTCTAACAGCACAAAGTGTTTGTTCAAAAAAAACATCCTACACTGAAATATCGGAACAACACATGGGGGTCCCACTTGTCATTAATCAAATTTGGACCTAAAACTAACAAATCTAAAAGAGGAGATTCGAACTGGCAACCTAGACTAAAAGGCGTAATTCGATAGCCTGAAACAACAACGGTTGTTGGCTTTGTCCCATAACTTGATTTATACAGTATTACGTTGAGTAGAGTAGAGGGAGTGCCTCGTCAACACGTGCATGACCGTTGTCTCACTTACTGGTGGGCCCCAGGTCTGCAATCTCAATCTCTCTTCTCTCCATCGTCTAACCTTTGCACGGGCACACACGAAGAGCGGCACTAGCTTGCCGTGGTGTTATTACAACAACAACAAAAAGCTTGGAAAATAGAAGAATCGCCTAGAACAAGAGACGTTGTGGCTGGTCGAGACGGAGCTAACCACATCTATCCTCCGTGCCACGTTTGCATGATGAAGCTGTGTGGCTAGTGGGTTGTTTTCGACCAACTGGCTGGGTCCCGAGGTCGAACCATAGGTACTAGAGTTACTGCCGATGTCTGATACAGTACTCCCTCCATCTAGGTGAGTAAGTCACCGTGACCAAGGAGGAGGGGAAAACGAGAGACCTTAATGTTTATTTGCTAATTAATAACATTGCATGCAATGAACTAACCACTACATGTCGTGTTTGGTAGTCTCAAATCATTAAAAGCATGCACACCCCTCATCTCTTATTGGTTGATATGTCAAGAAACAAGAAACGAGATAGAAGTTAATGCACCGCGCCTAAGTGTTTTGGGATTATTTGATTTTCGTAAGATGACTTACACACCTAGACGGAGGGAGTATATTTGTCACGCCCAATATGCGACCCTATCCAAAAGGAACTCGAAGGTCCCACCAAGGATAGACCCGCATATTGAAACGCTTTTGCAAGGTGGATATCATTACATCAGCATTACATAATAGATGGGGATACATACATAAGGCATACAATGCCACACGAATACAACATCATAATACATAAGAGCATCATCCGACTACGGATGGAACACAAACAGAAACTCAAACGACATCCACCCTGCTAGCCCAGGCTGCCGACCTGGAACCTATCCCCTGATCGAAGAAGAAGCAGAAGAAGAACTCAATGCAAGCAAGCATCGCTCTCGCGTCATGATCATCGAATAACCTGTACCTGCAACTGTTGTTGTAGTAATCTGTGAGCCACGAGGACTCAGCAATCCCATTACCATGGGTATCAAGACTAGCAAAGCTTAAAGGGAAAGGAAAGGGGTAAAGTGGTGAGGCTGCAGCAGCGACTAAGCATATATGGTGGCTAACATACGCAAATAAGAGCGAGAAGAGAGCAAAAGGAACGGTCGTCAACTAGTAATGATCAAGAAGTGATCCTGAACTCCTACTTACGTCAAACATAACCCAAAACCGTGTTCACTTCCCGGACTCCGCCGAAAAGAGACCATCACGGCTACACACACGGTTGATGCGTTTTAATTCGGATCTGGTGTCAAGTTATCTACAACCGAACATTAACAAATTCCCATCTGCCTATAACCGCAGGCACGGCTTTCGAAAGATTATACCTTGCAGGGGTGTCCCAACTTAGCCCATGACAAGCTCTCGCGATCAACGAAGGAATAGACCTTCTCCCAGGAAGACCCGATCAGACTCAGAATCCCGGTTTACAAGACATTTCGACAATGGTAAAACAAGACCAGCAAAGCCGCCCGATGCGCCGACAATCCCGATAGGAGCTGCACATATCTCGTTCTCAGGGCAACACCGGATGAGACATCCTACGAGTAAAACCAGCCCTTGAGTTGCCCCGAGGTGGCCCCGCAGTCTACTCGGTTCGGACCAACACTTAGACAAGCACTGGCCCGGGGGGGCTAAAATAAAGATGACCCTTGGGTTGGCTGACCCAAGGGAAAGGGTAGGTGGTGGTGAGGCAAATGGTAAAACCAAGGTTGGGCCTTGCTGGAGGAGTTTTATTCAAAGCAAACTGTCGAGGGGGTCCCATAAATCACCCGACCGCGTAAGGAACGCAAAATCCGGGAACATAACACCGGTATGACGGAAACTAGGGCGGCAAGAGTGGAACAAAACACTAGGCAAAAGGCCGAGTCTTCCACCCTTTACCAAATATATAGATGCATTAATAATATAAGAGATATTGTGATATCCCAACCAAAATCCTGTCCACCATGGAGCAATCTTCAACTTCACCTACAACTAGCAACGCTATAAGAGGGGCTGAGCAAAAGCGGTAACATAGCCAAACAACGGTTTGCATGGGAAAGGTGTCAAAGGTTAGAGGTTCATGGCAATTTGGGGTGGCTTGATAAACAGGTGATAGGTAGCGCAGCATAGCGATAGAACGAAGCAACTGGCATAGCAATGATAGTAGTGAGATCCAGGGTAGCGGTCATCTTGCCTGTAATCCCGCTAGGAAGAAGAACGAGTCCATGAAGAAGACGAACGGACGTAGTCGAACGAATCCTCACAATTGCAACATTACCGGAACTAAGAAGCAACACCGGAAAGAAACAAACAACATGGTAAATGCACAAGCATAAACATGTCATGATGCACAAACAAGTATGATGCATGTCCGGTTTAATGGGGCATGGCATGGCAAAGTGCAACAAACAATACTACAAGTTAAGTGGAGCTCAATATGCCACGAGTTGCATATTGACAAAACACCACATTGACATATTTAGTTTAATCTCGTTTAAGCTACCAAACAATATTAAATGTTGTTAAACATGGCAAGAGGTGAAACATATGAAAAACTACCTATCTAGACAAGTTTAAATGAGGCCGGAATAACAAACAACAATTCCGGAAAATCCCCATATGCAAATTATGGATTTGGTACTTTTCTGCATATTACATAATTTTAGAGTTATTAAACAGGAAAATAAAGTGCACCATGTTAATCTAGGCATTTTTTCACCCCATTTACATATAAAGTTTATTAAATTCGGAGCTCCGGTTAATTAGTTATGAAATAAAGCATTTTAACATGGCATTATGCAAAATAAACACAACCAGCATGTTAAACATTTTTAACATAGATGAAAGTGGAATATTATTAATCTACACAATTTTCTGAGCATTTTACATATATAAATTATTTTAATCCGATGCACAGTTTGAGAGATATTAAATGCATGAAGTGCAAGGACTTTTCTGTAAAACATTAATCACTGGATAATTGGACAAATTGCAGACAGGAAAAAAACATGATCCGGGCCACATCTGGAAGCGGACTGGGCTGGGGAGAGCTGCTCACGTTGGGCTCCAGGGAGCTAGGCCTTGGCGCGGCCGGAGAGGCTGGCGCGCTGGGCCTGGAGGGCTGGGCCGCGGCGAACGGAGGCGTCGTCCTCCAGGAACAGATCGGCCGCGAGCAGGACCAGGGGCGGCGGCGGCCGGCGGTCAACGGCGATGGGGAGGCATGGGGAGGCCGAAACGGTGCCGCAGGTGGCCGGATACGGTGGAGGTCGTGGCCGGGGACCCGTTCCCGGCGTCGGCGGCGAGACCTAGGGCGGCGGCGGCAGTTCCCTGGCAGCAAGGAGAGAAGGGAGCTGTGAAAGAGGAGAGGAGGGAAGAAAGGAGGAGAAGGAGGCGGGCGGCGTGGTCTGGACTGGCCGTCGAGGTCGCCGGCGGCGGTGGCGCGCGGCCTCCGGCGAGGACGAGTGGCGGGGCGGCGAGGATCCCACGCGCCGGCGGCAGAGGAGTCGGGCGGCGAGGACG
>NC_041387.1:82613465-82664508 GCF_002162155.2 Triticum dicoccoides | reverse complement strand
TGCGGCGGCGCAGGGCGGCGGCTGGCCGTTGGGCCGGCACCAAGTGGCGGTGGGGTGCTGGCTGGGCACGAAATCTGAGGAGGAGGGGCTAGGAGGTAGGGGAAGGGCTAGGAGATACCCAAAATGGCATGAGGGGGTCTATTTATAGGGTAAAAGCTAGGGTTTAGGGGGGTTTGAGGCCGTTTTGGACCGTACGATCGCGATCGTGCGGCTCCGGTCAGAGGGGGGAGGTTAGAGGGCTGCGGGAGGGATTAGTGGGCTGTGTAGAGACCATGGGCTGCAGGAGAGAAGAGGGAGAGAGGCCCGGCAGCAGTTTCTGGAGACCGAAAACGTCCGACGAATATACCGACTATATCGCGGTTATATATTTAACGGTTGGGCAGTCAAACGAACTCTGAATGCGACGAAACTTGACAGGCGGCCTGTCTACACTATAATAAGACCGCACGACAAGTTGCAACCCATTCCGAGAACATTTTTATGCCACTTATAAAATAATATTTCGGAGGTGCCGCGGGCGCGTGCGAGTGTGTCTGGACTCTGAACGGACAACGGAGAGGACCGGCGGAACCCGAACGGATGCAAGTTTTGAAAAACATGCAGATGAAATGCAGATGAAGTGCAGATGATGACATGAGACGAGATGCATAACAAGAACAAAATGCAAAACAACAGACAAAAACCCAACCACGGAGGAAATAATAAATCACATAGCCGGAAATGGCAAGAGTCGGAGTTACGAATATGGAAAGTTGTATCCGGGGCGTTACAATATTTTTACACGCACATTTTTCCTCCGTGCCGAGACGTGGCACACCCTACCGCGCGGTTTCGGGGTCCTCCCGGGTGGTGCACGCATATATTCTTCCTGACGTGGGATGCCCTACCGCGTGTTTTCTAGGTCCTCCACGGTCGTAGCGCCGAAGCAAGTAAATGAGTTGTCAAATCATGAAAGACCACCTTTCCCGCCAAGTACATCAGTGAAGCACGGTGGCTAGCTAGTTGGGCTAGTTCGACCGATTAGCTAGGCCGCCGCCACATTTGTTTTTTCACCCTTTTTTTTATCTACTTGCCGGCAGGTAAATTTAAATATCCACCGCGGCGTTGCTCTGGTGTTTGGGTGCGGCAGGATTTTTAATTTTTTGATTGATGGGAGCAGGCGTGGCAGGATTTTTAAATTTTTTGATTGACGGGAGCAGGCGCAGCAGCAATTAGTCATGATGACTCCGCTTGTAAAACCCACTGCTCCCTGATGTGAGAAGTCGTCGACTGGTGTTTTATCGTGGTGAAAACCAAAAGATTCCCCACTCCTCGGCTGGCTCCCTCTGCCTTCCCATAGATTGCATTGCCTTTCAGCCGATTCGCCCCTTTGCTTCCTCTCCCCATTGCTTCTACCTGGTGCCATGGCGGCGCAGCAGATCACGGAGTCCGAGGTGAGGCGCCTGACACAGGAGCTCCATGCCAAGGATGCAGAGCTCAGGGCCAAGGACATGGAGCTCTGTGATCTCAAGGAGGAGAGGAGTGCCATGCTCCTCCGTTATGTGCGGGAGTTCATGGAGCTTCAAAAGTGGCATGCGTCCACCACAAAGATGCTCGAGGCGTCGGTGGCGTTGCTGCAGAAAGCGGGAGATATGATAGGTCGTCAGAGGAGACGGCTGGAGCGCGAGCGGGCCGATCGTGACGAGGTCCAAGATCGCCTCAGCCACTTGGTGAACCAAGTTGCCATGCACGTGTTGCGGCTGCGCGATGCCTACCGTCGTGCCAACGCGACGATGCCGGCCGTCGGGCTAAACCCGTTCGACCACCCGATCGACTTCAACGAGCTGCGGCTTCCTGACCTGGTCTCCTTCTTCACCTATATCTCCGAGGAGCTGAGTCGTCTCTGCGCGATGGTGGGTGCTGAGCTGGACAAGGAGGGGTTGCGGGCTACTGTCGCGTTGCCGGGCGAATCCTTTCAGGGCTCCGTCACCGGAATCCATTCGTGCCATCGGACGCCGTCTTTGATGAGCTGGCTCCCATGGACCGGGAGCGGGCTCTGTGGGCGGTTGCACCCTGCATCACCAACGTCGTGCACCTCGAGAAGCAGAGGGACTTCGGTGGTGTTTAGGCGCCCTCTGCATGGGCATGTCCATGTCTCGGCGCAACATGACCGTCGGATCAAACTCAGACGATGGAGATCAATCACTGTAGCACAAAGCGTGTGGGTGTGTTTGGTTGCATTCTCATCTCAATATAGTTGTTTCCTCTTCGTGTATTTTTGTTAACCTACTAGTGTGTACTCATGCACCCTTCATGCACTCTGCCAAACACCCAAAAGTGGGTCAAGAAGGGAACTTTCGCTCCCATCCCGTGCACCCTTCATACGGAATTCCTCTTCATACACCCTGCCTAACACTATTCATGCTTCATATGATTCATGTTTTGTGGAGTACTGTAGCACCGTACTCTCTGTGTGTTGTAGACCTACTTCTGTTAACATTGATCTCACCGTTCATTCTCGACCGGACAGTCGAAAAAGCGGTACTATGTTACATATAGGAGTAGTTGACATGCGCACAAAATCATTTGTTATCGTCATATCTTACTACACTAGCAACAAGATTGTCTAGTACTGACGTATGAACCACTGCACATGCCTAGTAGTAGGAGCACTGTGTATGTTCAAGTGGCTGCCGTGTTTCGCACTCCTCTGTCGTAAGAGTGGAAACGCTTGATGTAATCATTTTTTTCTTCAGATAGTGGACACGATCTACCGTGAGGATCCTCCTCCAGCCATGTGCTAAATTACTCACTTTCACCGGCGTGTGGGACAACCAGCACCTGGGTCCACCAGCCATGCACTAAATTACTCCGTAGTAGAGTGACGGTAGACTACCCCGATCGAAGTGCCACAGTAATGCCCAATGAGCCGTCAAATCACAAAACCCCCTCCTTTCCAGCAGTAAGTTGGACGGACGAAGCAACCATCATTTCACTCTTCTCTCTCAGCTTCCTCTCTTGAAGGAAACCCCCACTCGCTTCACTTCTCCCTCATCTCATTCCTCCTTTCACTCTTCTCTCTCAGCTTCCTCTCTTGGATGGACGCTGGAGCACCGACCGACGTGATGTCTATGGCTCTGGCCAAAACCGTCGAGGCTCATGGTACGAAGAAGCGCAAGCACGCAGCCGAGACTACCACAGACAATGATGTAGGGCGGAACCCTATGTGGACGATCTTTCACATTTGGAGTGGATCCTACGGGGAAACATGAAGAACGCGCGGAAGAACACGAGGAAATCACGGGGAGGAACGAGAGAAAACACTCAACCAACAAGGAATCGGTCACACAAGTGCTAGATCAAAGAACACAAAGAGATACACGAGATCCAAAGTCAACAAAGGTAAGGATACATAGGTAACCGATCTTCTCGGTGAGGAGGTCTTGAATCCGCAAGGGGATCTTCCCACGAGGGGGTCTTGAATCCGATTGGATCTTCTCCGAGGAGGCCGCGGTCTCTCACGAAGAGGAGATCCGATGGATGAGCGAAGCTCTATCTCTAATCTGAGCTAAATCAACGCTAAAACCTAACTAGGAGGAGGTGGAGGAGTATATATAGTCTAGGGCCACGAAGGGGTAAGTGAAGGGGTACATGGGCTGCATCCCAACACATGGCAGCGCACAGGCACCGGTCGTCCGACGGGTACCGGACGTCCGGTGGCTCGCGAGGGTCCGGTCGTCCGGTACTTGTCAGACGTCCAGCGATTTGGCTCGGGTGTGGATTTGTCGGATTTCCGGACGTTGTCGGTCATCCGGTGGCTGATGGTCGTCGGACGTCCGGTCTAGGTCGGTCGTCCGGAGCCTGGGAGTCGTCGGACGTCCGGTCCTGGTCGGATGTCCGGCCGCTGTAGCTTCGGAAAGCTTCTTCTCTTGGTCCTTGTACTTGGTGTCCTCGCCGTCTTGTCCATGGTATTCCTCCTTGTTCCTGGTCATGCATAGCCCATATATTTGAGGTAGTAACCATGTCTCACATGTGGGAAGTGAAGGTTCGGAGAGGAGCGAGTTCACCTTGTGTCCAATGGTGTTTGTTCAAGGTCTCGTCATATGTCCACTTGGGGCTTGGGGAGTAGTGGGAGTGTACATGGGGATGAACGTGGGATGCTCCGCATCATCCCCCCCCCCCTTGGGAAAGATCCGACCACGTATCGTGATCCTCATCACCATGGAAACGGTTGTCGTGGACGGACTTGTAGTTGGACATCGATGAAGGCATTGTGCAATCCAAGTAGTCCAAGGTGTCGCCGGAGTGATAGACATGCAAAAAGAGCAAACACAAGCAACACTCGGAAATACAATGGTTAGCGCACACAAAGTGTCCATCATGCAAGAATGAGTCCGTGCGGCAAGATTGGTCGTGACAAAGCGCATGAAGCTTATCAAGATGATATATAATGAGATGCAAAGCATTCATGGGAGGAAATGCAATCATTGTGCACACAAATGTGTTGTAAATATGATCAATGCAACCACGATGCAAAATGATGTCATAGTGAGACGGTTTATCAATAGCATGAATATGGCAATGGATGCTCAATATGTGTAAGCTATCATGCAATTGATGGTCGACAATATGATCATGATGTATGAATATGCCATCAAGGAAGATCACAACAAATTTGCTAAGGAAGTGCACAAGCTCATATATCATGGATGACATGGAAATAGATGCAACAAGACAAGCATAATGTGAGTCAATCCATGCATGGGGTGCAAACTTGTGGTGAGTATGATATGTCCATCGAGCATGACATGTATGAGCACAATCAACAAATATGGAGGTGTTGGTGTACCAAAGCTCGATGTCGAGGCATGAGTGGAGTTCCGAAGGTGCATCCAATAAGTGCGAGCGCTCCTCAATGTGAAGGTCCATGTAGCCAATCTCCAATGTCGCTCCTCCGTTCACGAGATGTATCATGTAGACAACAAGAATGAAACAACAATGAAAGAGTGACCCATCCAATATGCGTATTTGAGGATGGCTCAAAGAGAAGGAGTTCACCTTTATGAGAATGCCGAAAATGCTGGTGTCGTGCATCGTGTACGCCTCCACATGACCAAGTTGTCTCGTCACGGTACCGCCTTGTGAATCCTTGAAAGAACATGACAAACACTTGGAAAAACAAATGAGGTTAGTGGAAGTGCAAAACCTATCATTTGTGTGGTAGAATACCCAACAAGTGTATTCATCATGCTCATCATAAGAGAGTACAAGGGAGTATTTTATAATATGGAGGCATATGATGCGATAACAACCAAATACAATAGGCTCAATCAAACAAGCATGCATCACAAGTAAGGTGTCAAAGTCTCCGAGAGCAATAAGCATAGGATGGTTGCACTCAATACAAGTGGATATGAAAGAGGCAACTAATGGCCACAAGAGACAATGATCAAGATATATCATGTGAGAGGCATGAGCATATATGTCATCAACCCAAGAAAGCGAGTAAGAGTGGAACATGGGTGATGCAACCAAGCAAGCAATCCTAACAATCAAGTCAAGCAAGCTAGTACTGCGAAGATGCAACATACTAGAAGGAATCATGGCAAGAATGTCATGTGTGCAAATAGCGGGCATGAATAATGCACATGACATATCACAAGCATGAAAGCAAGATATGAGTAGAATGGCATGGATGTATTGGCGAGAGGCCATATGTAAATAACAATGGGGCATCATGACTCTACCAACACAACAAGCATCAATAGCATGGGGCACATGATAAACATGGCAAAAGCAACAAGGATCTCCACCAAGCATGCAAATACACATAGGGTCAATCATGGGTAGATGCAAGCAAGGGTCACAATTGCATGGCAAAGGCATAGAAGCAAGTATAACATGCAAAGTGAACACAAAAGTATGGGCATAAGGTGACAAGTGGTAAATAGCCCATAGGCGTGTGAGAGCCAAGTAGAAGAGATGCGTGTAGTCCTTGTGCGAAGGGGACGGTGGTAAGGATAGTCCACGGGATCCCACGTCATCGTTGCTCTCAAGAGCTCGTTTCGTCAACTCTTGGGATTGAGAGGTTGACGAGTATACATGAGTACCTACACAAAACAAAGACAAAGAGAAAATTGTGTGTGCATGGTATAGGTACACATCATCCATCATGATGCGCACGCGCATGTGTCGGTTAGCACAAAATATCCAATGCTCAAATAAATGAGATGCGTGATATAGAAACATGTCATCCATCATGATAGGTTTGTTATTATGTATGGCATAATGGAGACTCAAAGGATGTAACGCATCATGAGAAATATCTAGAGCATTGTTATTCATGGAATGCATATGGTGCAAGCAATCATGGAAATCATGCAAAGTATGAAATGCATCAAGATCTCCTAATATGTATGAGGAAACTATGGGGGTCTCCTCATGAGCATTAGTGGAAACATCACATGGAGAATATTGACAACATCCAAAACAATGCATATTTGGAACAATGTGATCATGGCATGACATAGTAGATGAATTGCGCAAATCATGTAAAGGAAGCATGGCAATATCATCACATGAAAAACAAAAGCCAATGACCATTGTCTCGTCATCTATGCCATAAGTGCAAATGGGATTGATTTTAATGGGGCATGCATAGTTACTATGTTGAGATTGAAATGATGCAATATGGGAGATCTCACTCATAGCATATGACAAGTTCAATGGATTGTCAAACATGATGTGACCAATAGAATTTTCACATGATATCCTATGGAGCATAGCATCACAACTAGGCAACTCAACATGCTCATCATCATATTCATCATAAATAGGTAAGTCAAGGCATGAAGAAGTCTCACTAGCATGAAGCATGGGTATAGGTGGGTCAACATCATGGAAGCAATCATTGTCAAGAGAGTCCACTAGTGGGACAAGAGAAGCATCATCACCTATGTTACCTTTGGAGCGTCGCTCATGTGTTGTAGGTGAGGTGTTGAAGATCGTCTCGTTGTTATCTTCATCTTGATGGAACCATGTGGGTGGTGCATCATCGTCCACCATGGCCATCGATTTTCCCATTGGAGGGATGGACTCGTCGAGGGTAGGCATGTCGTCATGTAGGAGACCTAGCACCAAAGAAGAAAACATGCTAGGAGTAGAGGTTAAGTCATTAGAAATCAAAGTGGCCTCACATGTCGTGTCAACTACCTCACTCTCTAAGTGTTGTGGCTCACTCACTCCCTCAAGGGTGCTCTCACTCATATGGTTGGTGGAGTCACTCAAATGGCGCTCAACCTCACATGGGATGTGTGGCATCCTCTCATGTGTGGGGCTAGTGGTGGTCACACTCATCCTCTCATAGGAAATGCTCTCAATGTCACGTATGGTGGAGTCACTCATGTCACTCATGTGGTGGTGGCTCTCCTTACATGACAAATGGGGCATCTCGACATATGTGGGTGTCAGAGAGATGTAGGTGCAAATGTCTCCATGCGCGGTCGCGTAGCTTGACTCGGAGTATGAGTCCAATGTGGGCGTCATCTTCATGTTGTTGAAGAGGTTCACGCTCGTCGCCGTGGTCGAAGGGGTGGCCCTTGCTCGACCTTCTTGTCACCGTCTTGGTGTTGGAGGCCCATATGATGTGGCACCTCATAGCTCGTCTCCATGATCGAAGGGAGTTTCCCGTGCTCGGCCATCTTCCTTGAGGGTCTTCCGAAGATGGAAGTGTCTCCCTCGCTCGTAGGTAGTCGCCGTGTACTTGATGAAGTCGATGTAGGCGTACTCGTGGGAAGTAGGCGAAGATGTCGTACGTCCAAAGGTGAAGATGCCTTGATAGCACTTGGCGAAGATGCCGAAGTGGTTGTTGTAGCCGCAGCACCGTCTTGGTGGTGGTCGTCTCGCGGTCTTCTTTTGTGCTTATGAAGCTTGGACTTGGCGTGAAGTAGGGCTTGTTGGGACTTGTGCATTTGCGCTTGTGGAGCATCTTCATGATGATGATGTTGTTGTCGTGCTTGAGCTCCTTGGCGTTCGTCGTCGTCGTGCACATGATGCTTGGAGGTGACTTGCCCTTCATGACGATGTTGATCACGAACGTGATGGTGATCACCATGTAGATGTTGACTTGGACGACTTGCGCTTGCATCTTGTTTGCGCTCCGAAGACTTGTGGCTTGAATGTCGCCGCCTTGAAGATGACGAAGTGGAAGAATACTTGATCAAGGCCCGAATCTCATCCATCCTTGCATCTTGCTCCTCTTTATGTGCGACAAGCTTCTTCTCGATGTGCTCTCGCAATCTTGATTGTGCGCCTTGCACTTGTCGTTGTAGATCGAAGATAGACGCTTTGGTGATGTAGTTGTTCACGCCGTCATTGTTGTCGAAAACCGGAGAGGAAATGCCTTGCCTATCCATCACAAGACTCGAGCAAATATGAGTGGGAGAAAGAGAAGAACTTATACCAATGTACTTTGACCGATGTTGACAATGAATCAAGTTCACTCAAATGCGGACAATCAAATAGCACTATTGGTACCAATCCTTGTCGGTTCTCACACCTACACAAGTAAAGCTTATAGTGGAGCTCGGTGAGGATAGTGGCACAAAAATTTAATGCAAAATGTTAGCAAGAGTCAATAATGTTGAAAGAGATTCACAAATTCGCAAGTGAAACAAATGGACCAATAGCAAAGAATGGCACACGAAAACACACACACGGATAGATAAATGGGGTCGTGCAACCAAGGAATGAGCACAAAATGTGGAACCCACGGAAAACGCTCATGTTGCACAACTCAAGAGAGACGCTAGCACGATTGCTCTATAGGCGGATACAACACTTGTGCACAACCTATAAGATGCAAAATGGATAAACTTTCTATCCCAAGTATGCTATGTATGTATGGTTCCCGGTGTTTCTCTCAAGATGATCCAAGATGATCGGATATGACAATCTTATATGCAATGTGGTATGATGCTATGGCACTTGCTTACAAGCTCTTTGTTCTTTCTCTTTTGCTTAAAAGCTTATTCTCTTTTTTTTGTATGGCCAATTTTGCACAATGCACAAACCAAGATAGAAATTGTGTATATGCGGGAACAAACTTGTGACACAAGATATGATACCAATATATGCACCACGATGATATGGTATGTATACTATGGGAAGTATGATCACTAATGTGCACAAGTAACATTGCCGGCAATACTCAAATGGCTAGTCTCGATAGGCAAGTAACGCAAAGTGGGCTAGGGGTTATCAATGCAATTTGCAAGGGGAATATACAATGGTGTCGTTGAGGCTACCGTCCTTTGCGATGATGAGTGGCGGTGTTCTTGATGTAGACCCGTTCCTAGTTAGCCGAAACACCCTAGGAAACGGAAAAACCGCGAACTCAAAAGCTCAAAGGCAAATGTCAAATGGTGGTAGTGGAAAGCGGTGATGGTTTGCACTTGGTAATGTGGAAGTGGAATGATGGCTATACACGTGTCGGAGTTGAAGTTGCCGTCCCTAAGTAGCCGAAACACCTTAGGAGACACAAGCCACAACTCAAACAAAATTGGGTTAAGTTGGGGTGGAAATGTGTGGTGGGCATGGTTATACGGAAATGGTGGTGGTGGTTGATGAAGAAGTAATCGTCCCTAAGTAGCCGAAACACCTTAGGAGACTCGAATCACTACTCAAGCAGACACTAATGCTATGGTGAACAAAATGGGTTAGGTTGCGGAAATCGGTGGTGGCTATGCAGATGATATGGTGGTACCCCTAGGCAAAGATGCTAAAGTTCCAAAAATTTGATGGAGTCAAATGATGTTGGTGGTATTTTTGTGGGAAGGGGGATGTCAAGAGCTTCAAAACAAGCTAAAGAATGTCAAAATCGGAGTTCGGATGAATTAGTTATGGCCGAAACAAGAATCAGTCGAAGTCAATATCTACAGGTTACGGACGTCCGGAAAGGTCGGATGTCCGGGGCGTCGAACGTCAGGAAAGGTCGGAAATCCGTAAATTCGGTTCGGGTTAGGTGTTCCGGTCGTCCGGGAAAGGTCGGACGTCCGGTCGTTCCTGGGGCTCCGGACGTCCGTAAAACTCCGGTCGTCCGGTGGGTCGGGGTCAACGCGAGATGCGAGTTCGGGGGCGTGATTTTGAGCGGAAAATGGAGATTTTGGGGTCAAAATTGACGAGATTTCCTGGAGGAAAGATGGGGAAACTTGGGGAGATGCTAGATCCACTTGAAACCAAGCAAATTCATGAATCAAAATCAACAAAACTTTCTCAGACCAACAAATCACAAAAAATTTTAGGGCTATTTTTGGTGGGGATTTTCGGATTTAGGTAAGAACACACAAAATCAAGCTAGAAAAAGAGGGGTAGGGGCTCCAAAAACGTGATCAACGTGGCTCATGATACCAAGATGATATCATGAGACAAGCTGGCTCTGATCCAAGATGATGTAGGGCGGAACCCTATGTAGACGATCTTTCACGTTTGGAGTGGATCCTACGGGGAAACACGAAGAACGTGCGGAAGAACACGAGGAAATCACGGGGAGGAACGAGAGAAAACAGTCAACCAACAAGGAATCGGTCACACAAGTGCTAGATCAAAGAACAAAAAGAGATACACGAGATCCAAAGTCAACAAAGGTAAGGATACATAGGTAACCGATCTTGTCTTGAATCCGCAAGGGGATCTTCCCACGAGGGGGTCTTGAATCCGATTGGATCTTCTCCGAGGAGGCCGCGGTCTCTCACGAAGAGGAGATTCGATGGATGAGCGAAGCTCTATCTCTAATCTGAGCTAAATCAACGCTAAAACCTAACTAGGAGGAGGTGGAGGAGTATATATAGTCTAGGGCCACGAAGGGTAAGTGAAGGGGTACATGGGCTGCGGCCCAACACATGGCAGCGCACAGGCGCCGGTCGTCCGACGGGTACCGGACGTCCGGTGGCTCGCGAGGGTCCGGTCGTCCGGTACTTGTCGGACGTCCGGCAATTTGGCTCGGGTGTGGATTTGTCGGATTTCCGGACGTTGTCGGTCGTCCGGTGGCTGATGCTCGTCGGACGTCCGGAGCCTGGGAGTCGTCGGACGTCCGGTCCTGGTCGGACGTCCGGCCGCTGTAGCTTTGGGCAGCTTCTTCTCTTGGTCCTTGTACTTGGTGTCCTCGCCGTCTTGTCCATGGTATTCCTCCTTGTTCCTGGTCATGCATAGCACATATATTTGAGGTAGTAACCATGTCTCACATGTGGGAAGTGAAGGTTCGGAGAGGAGCGAGTTCACCTTGTGTCCAATGGCGTTTGTTCTAGGTCTCGTCATATGTCCACTTGGGGCTTGGGGAGTAGTGGGAGTGTACATGGGGATGAACGTGGGATGCTCCGTATCAGACAAGCTCAAAGCCATTGCCCTGTCCAAGCCCCCCTCTCCGGGATCCCTCATTAAGCAAGTCTAGGTAATGTCTCTTGTTGACGATCTTTTTCTCGATCTTGATCGTGTTTTTTCATCTAACATGCAGTACTAGTACTGGTAGTACAACTTTCTGGGTGATCTTGCATGTGATTTTAGTGTGCCAAATGACGGTTCTAAATTCCTCTTTTGACCAAAACACGCGAGAGGTTGACACTAATTTCTTATAGATTACTTTCAACTACTCCCTCTGTCCCAAATTTCTTGTCTTAGATTTGTCTAGATACGGATGTATCTAATACTAAAATGTGACTTGATACATCCGTATCTAGACAAATCTAAGACAAGAATTTTGGGACGGAGGGAGTACTTTATGAACATCAATGCTACCTTTGAAGAGGGTATATTTGCCTCAGTAACTTGTGTTATGGATATTGCAAGTAATCCTTCTGCTCTCATGCCTTTGAAGACATGTTCTAGTGTCTTTGTTCACTCATTTCTGTGCGTATATGTAGTCATATATGGAGTATAATATCGAAAATCATCTTATATTTCTGAACGGAGGTAGTAATAAAATATGGTTTCTGTTTGAATTAGAACCAGGTCCGCGGTGGAGATGAAGTTCTCAAAGTCATGTCGTGTGAACTGGAAGACCTAGGGATGAGTTATACTGCTAAACTATCCAGCTGATGTGTCCTTGTCACCACGTGTCCTGAACTAGTGTTTTCCTGTAGCATTGTTGTCAGGCGTGTTCTCGAGGCTGTACTTGACCACAACAATTTCCTGGTTGTGCCTTCGATTACGAAGGGTGTGGTTCTTGTAAATCTTCCCAACAAATCTGATGCGGCATGTCTTCATCATCATGTTTATGAGTGGAAAGACCACTTTGTTAGGTTCTCCAAGGTTGACAAGATGGTGATGGTGCATGTAGACATCTCTCACGAAGTCCATGGCCTAGTAAGTTATGCGGGGTTCATTCCGTAGGTAGGTGGCAAGAAATAGTCTGCAGAGTTTAATTAGTGCAACTTTGCTTGTCTGTAGTAAGTACTATTGTTCAGTACTTGATTTGTGTTTGTGAACCCTGTATTGTTTATTAGTACTGCCGCTTTTGGTGTGTGGTCAGTCCTGAGAACGGTCTATGTTAATGTCTGTCCACTCAATTCAGTCTGTATATTTTGAAGTATCCAGATCATCTTTTTTGTGAGGACGGTTTATCAATTATGGTAACACTCCAATATCTGTATGCATTGCAGGGTTATTCGCACCCACCAGGATTTCCAGTCCCATGGATATTTGGTCCATACAATTTGTCACGACTTTTGGATTGTCCTGCTTGTGGGAGTAGGAGGGGCCCCTACATGCCAGCCGTAGTTGGACGATCAATCTTCTGTTTAGTACTTCAACATAGTGATTTCCTAGTAAGGATTCACTCGTGTCACATCAAGTAAATCTTATTGATTTACTGTCTAAATCTTATTGATTTAATGTCGTGTTTTCTTTCTTTTCCTGCAATTTTATGATGCAGGTTTTGCCATGTGACATTCATCATAGAATAAATTGTTTGGTTTGCTCTACAATGGCTATTTTGCAGGTTTGACTTCTTATGTCGTGTCAGTAACGAAGGAACTGTCCACACTTATATTACTGGAAAAAATTGGATCAGTCTGTTGTCTGAGTACAAGTTGAATCCCTATGATGAACTGCAGTTTGGTTTAACAAAAACGCCACAACTAGTCCTTCTCGCGTTTAGAAGAAATGAAGAAAAAGACTGGATCAAGGTCATGGATCCTAGTCAAGTTAGAAAGCTGATCATAGTAGACCAGACACGATCGCCGCTGTCTTGCACATCGGTACCACCTTCAACAATGGATCGAGCACCGGCAGTTGCTCTAGCACTGACAACGGCAGCAGCTCAGTCTGATCCAGCTGAGGATTGGGCACCGACCGCATCAACGGATCAGTCTGATCTACCGGAGGATCGGGTATCGACACCGGCACCAGCTCTACAAAGAGCACCATCTCCAGCAGCAGCGGCGGCTTCGGCACCTGCACCAACACTTGCACTTGCATCTGCTTCGGCCCATGCAGTTGCACCGGCAACAGACTAGGTTGCAGTTCGCACTTCATATACCAAAGTCCTTACGAAAACTGACATGTCCACCTTCTTGGTAAGCATTGGCCGCCCAAGTGCTTCGTTCTTTTTTCTTTTCATGTTGTTCCGCATGATTCACATTGTTGATCTAACTGTTTGGGTATGTCTTCTTGTTTGCAAACAGAGAATTCCTAGAGCAACGAGGGAGTCGTTCAACAATCCGGGCGACCGCGGCCAAGTTTCTCTTACCATGGACAGCCTTGGTGTGAATGAACTTGCTCAATATACTGTAGGTACAAAGGATGGTCACATGATGATTGATGCTAAAGGATGGTCAAGGTTCAAATCTAAATCATATCTTGCGGTAGGGGATGATGTCAAAATCAAACTTTCTCGGCAAGGAGAGCTGGTCCAAATCAACTTTGAAATTCTTCAGTAGCAGCACGCAACTGCCGAACTGATCTATCCTCCGAGAGATTTTGATGTAATAATTTGGCATGGTGAAACAAGTGTCCTGTGTGTATAAGTAGTACGACAGTATTATTTATCACATGGTATATCATTGATAGAATTGCAACTCTGATTGCTGGTTAGGAACTGTCATTCGATTTCGTTCCAACAGCTGTCGTGCGTTATTTAATTTTGTGTATTCGCCTTGCGACAGCATCTAAAACCAGCGCCATACCGATCGCTTGCAATATGAAAAGCGCTGAGGTAGAACACATGGGCCCCCAAACATGCAGGGTGGGCCTGCGGCCCAAAGTCCAGAACCGTGAGCATGTCTGAGTATTATATTCTCAGCTGACCCCCATAAAAAAAGCTGAACCCCCATAATGCCCGTGCGTTGCACGTAACATCAAGATGCATTTGTATGAGTATTTTATCTTGTGAGAGAAAAGGATGAACGAGGGAAGGCCTTATTTGCAAATGTGGAGAGGTGTGTGGGTACCTTTTTGCAAAATTGCCATAGTTTCCTTCCTATCCATCAAATATAAATCGGACGACCTATATTGCAGGATGGCAGGCACACCATCATCACCAACTCGTCTATACTGTGTTAAAAACAACTCTGTTTTTCATAATTATATATGTTATATATATTCCCCTTGATTTTTCTTATGTATAAAGTTGTGATACAAAATATTTGTATATTTCTTTACAGAGGGAGTATCTCTCTGTCAAAAAATATATTTATGTGTAACTAGTTACTCCTGTCTTTCTACTTCCTTTCGCTGATATGTGGGGCAACAGGCAACGGGGTCCACGTGCCATATGCACAAATTAGAGTGCATAAATGCACGGCAGACACACCCCGGTCGTAGCGCCGCAGTAATGCCCAATGAGCCGTCAAATCACAACCTCTCCCTTTCGGCTTTAGCAGTAAGCTGGACGGACAAAGTGGCAATATTTCACTGGGCCTGAATCTCCTTCTCCCTCGTCTACTTGTTCAGAGAAAACCCCCTCTTGGCGATTGCATAGGGTTTTCTCATGGAGAACTAGGTACGAATTCTTCATCCATCCCCGATAAATCCAAGTCCCTTGGTCGCAGGTAATCCTAGGATGGCAGCCGCCGCCGTTGGTGCACTTTTCTTCCTACTGAATCTAGTGTGTTTTATTTGCAGTGCCGAAGTGCGAGTACCCTACAGGTTTCTGCACCCTCGGAGAGACGCCACACTTGTTCCTTCTCATCCTAACACAGGATTTTGAAACACGCGCAGCATGTTCCTAGAATCCTCTTTTCTATCCAGGAGGGTGGGTTTTTTTTTGAACATGCTGTCGACTAATTTGGAAATTTGGATTGCTATATTTGGATAAAAGGTACTACTAGTACGATGGTCAACACTGACGTGAAGGAGGAAGTTGTTTCTAGATTTGGATAGGGAATACATTGTGTTCTCGTATTATTTTTCCTACAGTGCATTATTTGCTCTTCCAGAACACATGTATTCAAGATGCTCGGCCTTGCCATAACTGAATACACTAGTTTAATGGTCACAGTGAAGACAAGCCATGGATATAAGTTCCGAGTTGGCTTCATGAACCAAGAAGATCGCTGCTTTTTTTATGGCCGAACTTGGATAAACTTTCTCAAGTGTTATGGACTGAAAGTTGGCGCACAAATGTTGATGGAAATAGCAGAACCTGGTCTCATCTTCACTGCGATCTTCCACCCCGACGTCGTTCCAATTGTTCATCCATGTTAGTTTTGTATCTGGTTCTTGCTTGTTGCCTCGATTACTTCTTAATCCACCTATTCTGTTTAACTAATCACAATTTAACTTTAGAAGTAGCAACGAATCTCTCATGAAGATGCTACTTCTAACTAATATTTTCTTATAATTGGTGGCACGTGTAGGTTTTTTCAGAGTTAAGCAGGCTGCTCGTTTGTTATTTTGTAGTAACTCGACTGTTACTGATGGCACTGAAGTTGACTGGGACGACATCCACAAGTTCCTACACTTTATTGATCGTCTTGAGGTCCTTGTGGGGCGTTTCAATGGTGGAAGGCCATGTGGGATATGTGTGCCACTGCTGCACTCGTTGAACAGGTCCAACTGTGTCGAGAAACTTATGGTACGAGTTGTTTTCTGTTATATATGTTGTTCATAAACTATTGCTTATACACAGTTTTACAGTTGTGATCTTCTTGAAACAGAAACTGCCCAGTTCTATTGTTCCTATACAAATGCCTGACAATGGTCGGGTTATACTTGCGCTTGGTCAACATGATGTTTATGTCGACCTACTCAATTCCCCTTGGAGGTGAAAAGATACTTATTCATGGGTGGTCTCAAATAATGAAGGTCCGTCCATCTTGGAGAATAGGGCAGAAGATTATGTTCATGCGTTTCCATGGCTCTAAAGCGAATATCCTGTTTATTAACCAAATCGCGAGATGAAGCCGCTTTCAGAAGGTTGTGGATGAACGGGGTGGCGCCTGGGCCTTGTCCTGGGGCTTGGCGGCCTCACCCTTGGTTAACTGTAGGCAAAGTAGCACTGTTCGAGGCGTGCTTTGTATGGTTGAACCTATATAAGTACTCATTGCTTTCAGCTTTGGTTGCTAAGTGCCCCTGCTGGTTTCAGTTAAGGTTGTTAAGTACTCCTGCTGCTTTTACAGTCTGTCGTGTTTCTTCAGTCCTGTCTTCCTCGAGCTGCCAAAACTAAACCAGCGCCGGCGGGGCCGCCTGCTTCCGCCTCCCACGGCTGGCTGCGCCTCAGCACATGCATCGCCGCCCCACCGTCTCCTAAATCGTTAACGCCGACGTCCTCCGCGCGGTTTGGTGCGCTCGCCGCGGCGCCGCCCTCTCGCGCTGTCAACATGGTCAACAAACAACAGGAATCGGCAGAAGTACGTGGATAGGATGACAGTAGGGGCCCACCATGTCAGCGTATGGAAAAATAAAATGCTTCCTCCTAGTGTTTTCCTGACATCTGGGACCCACGACATTGTGAGCGTATATAGTCAATATACAAGAGAACATCACAAGATCGGCTGACACCTAGGACGTAGCTGCTCGAGCAGTATTTTTTTTGTTATTGTTGAGACGGAGCAGGGTTTGAACTGGGTTGTGGCCCGTCTAGCCCAGGCTTATATTTTATGTTCACCATGTGACCAGCCCAGCTATTGTTTCTTTGTGACAATGAGCCCAGTTTATATTTTCTGAAGAATACCCAATCCAGGCCTACTTATTTTTCTACGCCCTGATGGGCTGCAACTCTTTCAAGACGCCTGCAAATCTTGAAAGTAATATGAAATGGGTTGTAAATATAAAAACAGATGACAAATTGGCAATTACTTTATAATTTTTTTTCACATTTTCAGATTCCTATTTCACTGGGCATTAACCTAATTTAAATATATCTTCAATGTACTTTAAATATGGCTCGACATTTCGATATTGAAAATAGTTTGGAACCCATACAAATCTGCGAAATTGGCCCTGGCCAACCAAAAAAAACAACTGCAATAAATTGCATAAGAAGTTACCATGAGCTATATATAAATTATTAAAAAAGGAAGGAGTGGTCTGACTTGTGGGCCTATTTAGTTGACGCGTATGCAAGGTTTTTTTAGTTATTATATACGTCAACAAACGATTCTAGCAGACGTAACCGTTGGATGTCAATCCAACAGCCGTCGTGTTTCTTCGATCTCTGATGTTCTTGCTCCAGCCGCCAAAGCAGCGCCGGCGGGACCGCTTGCTCCCGCCTCCCGTGGCCGGCTGTGCTGCCGCGCAGGCCTCAGCGCCCCTACTACTCCCACCGTTGGCCAGGGCATCCCTCTACTCACCCACACCCCATGTTATTCTGCGGCTACGGCAGCCTCACATCACAGTCGAACCGGTGAACCCTCGTACTCCTCGTCGTGCGGGCTTTCACTGCCGCGTCTTCCCCGGCTCCGCGTCGTCCCCTTCTTAGGCCTCGCCATCGTCCACCGCCATGGTGCTCTCGGCGCGGCATGGTCAATGTGGTCGACGACCGACTTCCATCGGAAGAGTACTGTGCGTGGAAAGGCTGACAGCTGGGTCCATGGCGGCCGCAAGGAAGTGCCTCCTTATTACGTGCAAAATAATTATTCCTTCACCTGACAGCAGGGACCCACCGGACGGGCCACCTTATTTCGCGAAAAAACGTTTCCCCCCTGACTGCTGGTACCCACCAGCTACATCTTCGCACGCAAGGAAGTGCGTCTGGGCAAAAAAACGATTCGCCCCCTGACTGCTGGGACCCACCAGCTACATCTTCGCACGTAATGAAGTGCCTGACAATCGGGACCCACCTGGTCGAAGCACACGTAGTGTTGTCATTCTGGTCGCGAACGTGTACGTACATACTGGTGGATGTAGAGGCGCACACGTGTCATAGTAGAGGCGCGCACGTGTCCTAGTAGAGGCGCACACATAGCATGTACACGTACGTACAGCGGCCAGTGCGCAAGAAAGAAAATACGGCCACGTATGTGTACATAAGGGCGGGGTCTCGAACGCCTACTCACGCATATATACGTACGGCCAGGGCTCATGTACATGGTTGGGTCGGAACAGAGAAACAGCGTCATCGTCGTGTTCATGGGGAGCCAACCGGCTGGGTCGGAACGAAATGCGTCGTCGTGTTCGTAGGGAGGACTTGGACGGAACATGCGATGGAAACGAGGCCTGGCGTACCGCGGAACAGAGGAAACGGCCTTGTGTTCGACCAGACACGTTTGAAATGGGATCCTGTTCATCGGGAGGGGTCTGGCATACCACAAAATGGAGGAAATGGACCTCCTACGGTCGAAACGGGGGTCCTGTTGATCAGGAGGGGTGTGGTGTACCACAAAACGGACGAAACAGACTTGTGTTGGAGCGGTACGGTCAAAACGGGGGGTCCTGTTCATCGGGAGGGGTGTGGCGTACCACAAAATGAGACTCCACGGGATACTGTTCATCTCCACCATCGACCTCCTCCATCCTCCACGGGCTACTGTTCATCCACCATCGACCTCCTCCAGCCTCCACCTGCGATTGTTCATCCACGGGCTCCTGTTCATCCAGCCTCCACCGCGTGCTACTCCACCTGCTACTGTTCAACCACCCCTCTCCATGGGCTCCTGTTCAACCACCCCTCCACGGGCTACTGTTCATCCACCCCTCCACCGTCTACTGTTCATCCAGCCCTCCACGGGGTCGTCTTGTTCATCCAGCCCTTCACGGGGTCCTGTTCATCCAGCCCCAACCGGCTCGATCAATCGGGGTCCTGTTCATCCAGAGGCAATGCCACGGGTCCTGTTCATCCACTCTCACCGCTCACTGTTCATCCAAACCCCCCGCAACGCTCACTGTTCATCCAGAGAGGCAGCATTGATTGGCTTCAGTTAGCAGCAGTAGCGAAGGAATCGATCGCTCGGGTTCAGTAACGCGTAGCCTGCAGTGCAATAGCTCGAGTTCAATTAGAGCCCAACGCCTCGCTCGGGTTCAGTTAGAGCCAACGCCTCGCACACACGCGCGTACGTGTACGAGAGAAACACGCATCGCTCGGCCCCCGACCACCCACCGTAACCGGGAACTCCCCGAAATTTTCCTCGCCCTCGCTTCTACCACGGTTTTTTCCGTTATGGACAGCCCAAAGAATGTCATGCAGCTGCGTCTCCGGCCCGCCTAGGACGAAAAGCCCATTTTCTGTCATGATGTTTTGTCATAGAAGTAGGAGCCCACCACATCTATGATGATACCGGGTTTTGTCACAATTATCGTCATAGAAGTGTCATATGTATGATAGAAAAAAAAATTCATTCGGCCCAAAATGTCACGGATGTGTCTTTTTTTTGTAGTGTTTACAGATAGAATATGCAACAGCTACGAATACTTTAGCTAGTGGTGGAGTAAGTAATGCAATACCAGGGAAGATGCCGATAGTAAACCGGAGGAAGCAGGGAGGAGATGATGAAGGAGTTGATTCACTTATGTCTGATGAGGCAGCCTCCGCGTTGGAGGACCGCCGATCCCAATGAGTCTACTCAGTTGGAACTGCCGGGGAGGGGGGAATTCCCGGACAGTTCGTGAGCTTGCGACGATTTGCCAGTCGCATTCCCCCAATTTGGTTTTTTGTGTGAAACTAGGCAAAAGGCGGAAAAGCTGAGGAGGATTCGTGGTCGTCTCGGCCTCAAGGGGTTTTGTGGTGTGGATAGTGAAGGCATGAGTGGTGGGTTGGCTCTGTTTTGGCATGAGTCTTATGTGGTGGATATTCTGGACAAAAATGAACGTTATATTGATGCTCAGGTACAAGTAAATCAGAACGCAGAAAAGTGGAGGATTACTTGCGTATATGGAGAGCCAAGGACCGAGAATAGACATCTTATGTGGGCAAAGCTTCAGAATCTTAAAACAACAAGTGACTTACCTTGGTTAGTGTTGGAAGTTTTTAATGAGGCTATGTGGGATTTTGAACATATGTCAGCGACACCGAGAGCAAAATCTCAAATGGTTGGTTTTAGGGACTGTTTGGAAGTATGTGGCTTGGTGGATCTTGGATTCGTAGGGGTGCCTTTCACCTACGACAATAAACGAGCTGCTGCAAATAATGTATGGGTTCGACTTGATCGTGCGATTGCTACAAATATGTGGAGGAACATGTTTGCTTTTTCTGTTGTTTCGCATATTCCTTCTCCATGTTCAGACCATATAATGTTACTGATCAAGGCCTCGGCCGACCCAGGGCCGACGGGTGCAAAACCGAGGAGGTATGAACTATTTTGGGAGAGTGATGGTACGTTGCCGGAGGTGATTAAGGAGGCATGGGATGCGGTGGGGGGTGTCCGCAATCTTGCCCATCTGCGGGATGCCCTGGCAAAGACCATGATTTCGCTCGGCACATGGGGGAGGAAGTTCGGTAATGTTACAAGGGAACTTGCAAAATCTAGAACCCAGCATGAGGAGCTTATGCACATGAATGCGGATCAGCAGGATATTCATAGGGTGACAGATAGAATGAATGAATTACTATATCAAGAGGAAATGATGTGGCTGCAAAGATCGAGG
Source organism: Triticum dicoccoides (assembly GCF_002162155.2). Classification (NCBI taxonomy): domain Eukaryota; kingdom Viridiplantae; phylum Streptophyta; class Magnoliopsida; order Poales; family Poaceae; genus Triticum; species Triticum dicoccoides. The sequence goes on along the minus strand of NC_041387.1, from coordinate 82,643,517 downwards.
ATCTCATGGCTGAAAGAGGGGGATAGGAATACAAAGTTTTTCAAGAATAAGGCGGTGTGGAGGGCGAGGAAAAACAAAATCAGACAATTAACTGATAGTGTTGGAGTGAATTCGCGGTGATGTGTGAGATTGCAAACAAATATTTTCATGAGATTTTCTTGGCGGATGCTACTCTTGATGCAGGCCCGGTTCTGGATCTCTTGGATCCAATGGTGACTGAGGTGGATAATAATAAACTATGTGCTCCCTTTTCTGATAAGGAGATAGCGGACGCAATGTTCCAAATAGGGCCACTAAAGGCACCTGGGCCAGATGGTTTTCCCGCGCGGTTTTTTCAGCAGAACTGGAGCACTATCAGAGATGACGTGATTGCAGCGGTGAAGGACTTTTTTACTAGTGGAATTATGCCGGAAGGGGTAAACTCTACATCCATTGTTCTGATCCCAAAGATTTCTAACCCTGCAAAGATTTCTGACTACATGCCCATCAGTCTCTGTAATGTAATCTATAAGGTGATTTTGAAGTGCTTGGTGAATCGTCTTAGGCCACTCCTGGACACTCTTGTTTCTCCAGAACAGAGTGCCTTTGTGCCAGGCAGGATGATCATAGATAATGCTCTTGTGGCTTTCGAATGTTTACATTACATCAAACAGGAGAAGTGAAGGAAATATGCCCTAGAGGCAATAATAAAGTTATTATTTATTTCCTCATATCATGATAAATGTTTATTATTCATGCTAGAATTGTATTAACCGGAAACATGATACATGTGTGAATACATAGACAAACATATAGTCACTAGTATGCCTCTACTTGACTAGCTCATTAATCAAAGATGGTTATGTTTCCTAACCATTGACATGTGTTGTCATTTGATTAATGGGATCACATCATTAGGAGAATGAGGTGATTGACATGACCCATCCCGTTAGCTTAGCACTTGATCGTTTAGTATTCTGCTATTGCTTCCTTCATGACTTATACATGTTCCTGTAACTATGAGAATTGCGTAACTCCCGTTTACCGGAGGAACACTTTGGGTACTACCAAATGTCACAACGTAACTGGGTGATTATAAAGGAGTACTACAGGTGTCTCCGAAGGTACATGTTGAGTTAGCATAATTTGAGATTAGGTTTTGTCACTCCGATTGTCGGAGAGGTATCTCTGGGCCCTCTCGGCAATACTCATCACCTAAGCCTTGCAAGCATGTAACTAATGAGCTAGTTATAAGATGAAGTATTACAGAACGAGTAAAGAGACTTGTCGATAACGAGATTGAACTAGGTATTGGATACCGACGATCGAATCTCGGATAAGTAACATACCGATGACAAAGGGAACAACGTATGTTGTTATGCGGTTTGACCGATAAAGATCTTCGTAGAATATGTGGGAACCAATATGGGCATCCAGGTCCCGCTATTGGTTATTGACCAGAGATGTGTCTCAGTCATGTCTACATTGTTCTCGAACCGTAGGCGCACGCTTAAGGTTTCGATGACAGTTATATTATGAGTTTATGTATTTTGATGTACCGAAGGTTGTTCGGAGTCCCGGATATGATTACGGACATGACGAGGAGTCTCGAAATGGTCGAGACATAAAGATTGATATATTGGACGGATATATTTGGACACCGGAAAGGTTCCGGAGAAGTTTGGAGCCCCGGGAGGTTACCGGAACCCCCCCGGGAGGTATATGGGCCTTATTGGGCCCATGTAGGAGGAAGAGAGAAGGAGCAAGGGAGGGGGGCGCGCCCCCCCAAGCCCAATCCGAATTGGGGAAGGGGGCCGGCCCCCCCTTTCCTTTCTCCTTCCCCCTCTTCCTATTACTACTACTAGTACTACTTCCTAATACTAGTACTCTTTCCTTCCCCATCCAAATAAGATAAGGAAAAGAGAGGGAAACCTACTTGGAGTAGGTTTCCCCCTCCTCATGGCACGCCCCCCTAGGGCCGGCCACCTCCTCCCTCCCTCCTTTATATACGGGGGTAGGGGGGCACCCTAGAAGACACAAGTTGATCATTGATCGTTCCTTAGCCGTGTGCGGTGCCCCCCTCCACGATATTACACCTCGGTCATATTGTAGCGGTGCTTAGGCGAAGCCCTGCAACAGGAGAACATCAAGATCGTCACCACGCCGTCGTGCTGACGGAACTCCCCCTCGGCGCCTCTGCTGGATCGGAGATCGAGGGTGCGTCATCGAGTTGTACGTGTGTCAAGAACTCGGAGGTGCCGGAGTAACGGTACTTGGATCGGTTGAACCGGAGGACGTACGACTACTTCCTCTACGTTGCGTCAACGCTTCCGCTTCGGTCTACAAGGGTACGTAGACAACACTCTCCCCTCGTTGCTATATCATCACCATGATCTTGCGTGTGCGTAGGAAATTTTTTGAAATTACTACGTTCCCCAACAGTGGCATCCGAGCCTAGGTTTTATGCGTTGATGTTATTTGCACGAGTAGAACACAAGTGAGTTGTGGACGATATAAGTCATACTGCCTACCAGCATGTCATACTTTGATTCAGCGGTATTGTGAGATGAAGCGGCCCGGACCGACATTACGCGTACGCTTATGCGAGACTGGTTTCACCGTTACGAGCACTCGTGCTTAAAGGTGGCTGGCGGGTGTCTGTCTCTCTCACTTTAGTTGAACCGAGTGTGGCTACGCCCGGTCCTTGTGAAGGTTAAAATGGAGTCTATTTGACAAACTATCGTTGTGGTTTTGATGCGTAGGTGAGATTGGTTCTTGCTTAAGCCCGTAGCAGCCACGTAAAATTTGCAACAACAAAGTAGAGGACGTCTAACTTGTTTTTGCAGGGCATGTTGTGATGTGATATGGCCAAGACATGATGCTATATTTTATTGTATGAGATGATCATGTTTTGTAACCGAAGTTATCGGCAACTGGCAGGAGCCATATGGTTGTCGCTTTATTGTATGAAATGCAAACGCCCTGTAATTGCTTTACTTTATCACTAAGCGGTAGCGATAGTCGTAGAAGCAATAGATGGCGTAACGACAACGATGCTACGATGGAGATCAAGGTGTCGCGCCGGTGACGATGGTGATCACGACGGTGCTTCGAAGATGGAGATCACAAGCACAAGATGATGATGGCCATATCACATCACTTATATTGATTGCATGTGATGTTTATCCTTTATGCATCTTATCTTGCTTTGATTGACGGTAGCATTTTAAGATGATCTCTCACTAATTATCAAGAAGTGTTCTCCCTGAGTATGCACCGTTGCGAAAGTTCTTCGTGCTGAGACACCACGTGATGATCGGGTGTGATAGGCTCTACGTTCAAATACAACGGGTGCAAAACAGTTGCACACGCGGAATGCTCAGGTTATACTTGACGAGCCTAGCATATACAGATATGGCCTCGGAACACGGGGACCGAAAGGTCAAGTGTGAATCATATAGTAGATATGATCAACATAGAGATGTTCACCATTGAAACTACTCCATCTCACGTGATGATCGGACATGGTTTAGTTGATTTGGATCACGTAATCACTTAGATGACTAGAGAGATGTCTGTCTAAGTGTGAGTTCTTTAGTAATATGATTAATTGAACTTAAATTTATCATGAACTTAGTACCTGATAGTATTTTGCTTGTCTATGTTTGTTTGTAGATAGATGGCTCGTGCTGTTGTTCCGTTGAATTTTAATGCGTTCCTTGAGAAAACAAAATTGAAAGATGATGGTAGCAATTACACGGACTGGGTCCGTAACCTGAGGATTATCCTCATTGCTGCACAGAAGAGTTACGTCCTGGAAGCACCGCTGGGTGCCAGGCCTGCTGCTGATGCAACTGACGACGTTAAGAACGTCTGGCAGAGCAAAGCTGATGACTACTCTATAGTTCAGTGTGCCATGCTTTACGGCTTAGAACCGGGTCTTCAACGACGTTTTGAACGTCATGGGGCATATGAGATGTTCCAGGAGTTGAAGTTAATATTTCAAGCAAATGCCCGGATTGAGAGATATGAAGTCTCCAATAAGTTCTACAGCTGCAAGATGGAGGAGAACAGTTCTGTCAGTGAGCATTTACTCAAAATGTCTGGGTATAATAATCACTTGATTCAACTGGGAGTTAATCTTCCGGATGATAGCGTCATTGACAGAATTCTCCAATCACTGTCACCAAGCTACAAGAGCTTTGTGATGAACTATAATATGCAAGGGATGAACAAGACTATTCCCGAGCTCTTCGCGATGCTGAAAGCCGCGGAGGTAGAAATCAAAAAGGAGCATCAAGTGTTGATGGTCAACAAGACCACTGGTTTCAAGAAAAGGGGCAAAGGGAAGAAGAAGGGGAACTTCAAAAGGAACGGCAAACAAGTTGCTGCTCAAGTGAAGAAAACCAAGTCTGGACCTAAGCCTGAAACTGAGTGCTTCTACTGCAAGCAGACTGGACACTGGAAGCGGAACTGCCCCAAGTATTTGGCGGATAAGAAGGATCGCAAAGTGAACAAAGGTATATGTGATATACATGTTATTGATGTGTACCTTACTAATGCTCGCAGTAGCACCTGGGTATTTGATACTGGTTCTGTTGCTAACATTTGCAACTCGAAACAGGGACTACGGATTAAGCGAAGATTAGCTAAGGACGAGGTGACGATGCGCGTGGGAAATGGTTCCAAAGTCGATGTGATCGCGGTCGGCACGCTACCTTTACATCTACCATCGGGATTAGTTTTAGACCTGAATAATTGTTATTTGGTGCCTACGTTGAGCATGAACATTATATCTGGATCTTGTTTGATGCGAGACGGTTATTCATTTAAATCAGAGAATAATGGTTGTTCTATTTATATGAGTAATATCTTTTATGGTCATGCACCCTTGAAGAGTGGTCTGTTTTTATTAAATCTCGATAGTAGTGATACACATATTCATAATGTTGAAGCCAAAAGATGCAGAGTTGATAATGATAGTGCAACATATTTGTGGCACTGCCGTTTAGGTCATATCGGTGTAAAACGCATGAAGAAACTCCATACTGATGGACTTCTGGAATCACTTGATTATGAATCACTTGGTACTTGCGAACCGTGCCTCATGGGCAAGATGACCAAAACACCGTTCTCCGGATCTATGGAGAGAGCAACAGATTTGTTGGAAATCATACATACAGATGTATGTGGTCCGATGAATGTTGAGGCTCGTGGCGGATATCGTTATTTCCTCACCTTCACAGATGATTTGAGCAGATATGGGTATATCTACTTGATGAAGCACAAGTCTGAAACATTTGAAAAGTTCAAAGAATTTCAGAGTGAAGTAGAAAATCATCATAACAAGAAAATAAAGTTTCTACGATCTGATCGTGGAGGAGAATATTTGAGTTACGAGTTTGGTTTACATTTGAAACAATGTGGAATAGTTTCGCAACTCACGCCACCTGGAACACCACAGCGAAATGGTGTGTCCGAACGTCGTAATCGTACTTTACTTGATATGGTGCGATCTATGATGTCTCTTACCGATTTACCGCTATCGTTTTGGGGTTATGCTTTAGAGACGGCCGCATTCACGTTAAATAGGGCACCATCAAAATCCGTTGAGACGACGCCTTATGAACTGTGGTTTGGCAAGAAACCAAAGTTGTCGTTTCCCAAAGTTTGGGGCTGCGATGCTTATGTGAAGAAACTTCAACCAGATAAGCTCGAACCCAAATCGGAGAAATGTGTCTTCATACGATACCCAAAGGAGACAATTGGGTACACCTTCTATCACAGATCTGAAGGCAAGATTTTCGTTGCTAAAATCGGATCCTTTCTAGAGAAGGAGTTTCTCTCGAAAGAAGTGAGTGGGAGGAAAATAGAACTTGATGAGATAACTGTATCTACTCCCTTATTGAAAAGTAGTTCATCACAAGAACCGGTTCCTGTGACAACTACACCAATTAGTGAGGAAGCTAATGATATTGATCATGAAACTTCAGATCAAGTTTCTACTGAACCTCGTAGGTCTACCAGAGTAAGATCCGCACCAGAGTGGTACGGAAATCCTATTCTGGAAGTCATGTTACTAGACCATGATGAACCTACGAACTATGAGGAAGTGATGATGAGCCCAGATTCCGCAAAATGGCTAGAGGCCATGAAATCTGAGATAGGATCCATGTATGAAAACAAAGTATGGACTTTGGTTGACTTGCCCGATGATCGGCAAGCCATTGAGAATAAATGGATCTTTAAGAAGAAGACTGACGCTGATGGTAATGTTACTGTCTACAAAGCTCGACTTGTTGCAAAAGGTTTTCGACAAGTTCAAGGGGTTGACTACGATGAGACTTTCTCACCCGTAGCGATGCTTAAGTCTGTCCGAATCATGTTGGCTATTGCTGCATTTCATGATTATGAAATTTGGCAAATGGATGTCAAGACTGCATTCTTGAATGGATTTCTAGAAGAAGAGTTGTATATGATGCAACCTGAAGGTTTTGTTGATCCAAAAGGTGCTGACAAAGTGTGCAAGCTCCAACGTTCCATCTATGGACTGGTGCAAGCATCTCGGAGTTGGAATAAACGTTTTGATAGTGTGATCAAAGCATATGGTTTTATACAGACTTTTGGAGAAGCCTGTATTTACAAGAAAGTGAGTGGGAGCTCTGTAGCATTTCTAGTTTTATATGTTGATGACATATTATTAATTGGAAATGATATAGAATTTCTGGATAGCATAAAGGGATACTTGAATAAAAGTTTTTCTATGAAAGACCTTGGTGAAGCTGCTTACATATTGGGCATCAAGATCTATAGAGATAGATCAAGACGCTTAATAGGACTTTCACAAAGTACATACCTTGACAAAATTTTGAAAAAGTTCAAAATGGATCAGGCAAAGAAAGGATTCTTGCCTGTGCTACAAGGTGTGAAGTTGAGTCAAACTCAATGCCCGACCACAGCAGAAGATAGAGAGAAAATGAAAGATGTTCCCTATGCTTCAGCCATAGGCTCTATCATGTATGCAATGCTGTATACCAGACCTGACGTATGCTTAGCAATAAGCTTGGCAGGTAGGTACCAAAGTAATCCAGGAGTGGATCACTGGACAGCGGTCAAGAACATTCTGAAATACCTGAAAAGGACTAAGGATATGTTTCTCGTATATGGAGGTGACAAAGAGCTAGTCGTAAATGGTTACGTCGATGCAAGCTTTGACACTGATCCAGACGATTCTAAATCGCAGACCGGATACGTGTTTTTATTAAACGGTGGAGCTATAAGTTGGTGCAGTTCTAAACAAAGCATCGTGGCAGGATCTACATGTGAAGCGGAGTACATAGCTGCTTCTGAAGCAGCAAATGAAGGAGTCTGGATGAAGGAGTTCATTTCCGATCTAGGTGTCATACCTAGTGCATCGGGACCAATGAAGATCTTCTGTGACAATACTGGTGCAATTGCTTTGGCAAAGGAATCCAGATTTCACAAGAGGACCAAGCACATCAAGAGACGCTTCAATTCCATTCGGGACCAAGTCCAAGTGGGAGACATAGAGATTTGCAAGATACATACGGAGCTGAATGTTGCAGACCCGTTGACTAAGCCTCTCTCACGAGCAAAACATGATCAGCACCAAGACTCCATGGGTGTTAGAATCATTACTATGTAATCTAGATTATTGACTCTAGTGCAAGTGGGAGACTGAAGGAAATATGCCCTAGAGGCAATAATAAAGTTATTATTTATTTCCTCATATCATGATAAATGTTTATTATTCATGCTAGAATTGTATTAACCGGAAACATGATACATGTGTGAATACATAGACAAACATATAGTCACTAGTATGCCTCTACTTGACTAGCTCATTAATCAAAGATGGTTATGTTTCCTAACCATTGACATGTGTTGTCATTTGATTAATGGGATCACATCATTAGGAGAATGAGGTGATTGACATGACCCATCCCGTTAACTTAGCACTTGATCGTTTAGTATTCTGCTATTGCTTCCTTCATGACTTATACATGTTCCTGTAACTATGAGAATTGTGTAACTCCCGTTTACCGGAGGAACACTTTGGGTACTACCAAACGTCACAACGTAACTGGGTGATTATAAAGGAGTACTACAGGTGTCTCCGAAGGTACATGTTGAGTTAGCATAACTCGAGATTAGGTTTTGTCACTCCGATTGTCGGAGAGGTATCTCTGGGCCCTCTCGGCAATACTCATCACCTAAGCCTTGCAAGCATGTAACTAATGAGCTAGTTATAAGATGAAGTATTACAGAACGAGTAAAGAGACTTGTCGATAACGAGATTGAACTAGGTATTGGATACCGACGATCGAATCTCGGACAAGTAACATACCGATGACAAAGGGAACAACGTATGTTGTTATGCGGTTTGACCGATAAAGATCTTCGTAGAATATGTGGGAACCAATATGGGCATCCAGGTCCCGCTATTGGTTATTGACCAGAGATGTGTCTCAGTCATGTCTACATTGTTCTCGAACCGTAGGGTCCGCACGCTTAAGGTTTCGATGACAGTTATATTATGAGTTTATGTATTTTGATGTACCGAAGGTTGTTCGGAGTCCCGGATATGATTACGGACATGACGAGGAGTCTCGAAATGGTCGAGACATAAAGATTGATATATTGGACGGATATATTTGGACACCGGAAAGGTTCCGGAGAAGTTTGGAGCCCCGGGAGGTTACCGGAACCCCCCCGGGAGGTATATGGGCCTTATTGGGCCCATGTAGGAGGAAGAGAGAAGGAGCAAGGGAGGGGGGCGCGCCCCCCCAAGCCCAATCCGAATTGGGGAAGGGGGCCGGCCCCCCCTTTCCTTTCTCCTTCCCCCTCTTCCTATTACTACTACTAGTACTACTTCCTAATACTAGTACTCTTTCCTTCCCCATCCAAATAAGATAAGGAAAAGAGAGGGAAACCTACTTGGAGTAGGTTTCCCCCTCCTCATGGCGTGCCCCCCCTAGGGCCGGCCACCTCCTCCCTCCCTCCTTTATATACGGGGGTAGGGGGCACCCTAGAAGACACAAGTTGATCATTGATCGTTCCTTAGCCGTGTGCGGTGCCCCCCTCCACGATATTACACCTCGGTCATATTGTAGCGGTGCTTAGGTGAAGCCCTGCAACAGGAGAACATCAAGATCGTCACCACGCCGTCGTGCTGACGGAACTCCCCCTCGGCGCCTCTGCTGGATCGGAGATCGAGGGTGCGTCATCGAGCTGTACGCGTGTCAAGAACTCGGAGGTGCCGAAGTAACGGTACTTGGATCGGTTGAACCGGAGGACGTACGACTACTTCCTCTACGTTGCGTCAACGCTTCCGCTTCGGTCTACAAGGGTACGTAGACAACACTCTCCCCTCGTTGCTATATCATCACCATGATCTTGCGTGTGCGTAGGAAATTTTTTGAAATTACTACGTTCCCCAACAAGAAGGATCCCACGAAGAGTTTCTGTGCATACAAGCTAGACCTATCGAAAGCTAAAGACATTGGGTTTCCTTGGAGCAGGTGATGCAAAAGCGGGGTTTCACTCAGCAATGGATTGTCTGGATTATGACTTGTGTCACATCGGTGAGATATCGTGTTAAACTAAACGGGACCCTCTTGGATTCATTTGCACCGTTGCGTGGGCTTCGGCAAGGCAACCCTCTGTCTCCATTCCTTTTTTTGCTCATTGTGGATGGGTTATTGGCGATTTTAAAGAGTAAGGTTGCAGCAGGTAGTATCACACTAGTGAAGGTATGCAGAAGAGCACCGAGTATCTCACACTTGTTATTTGTTGATGATATGTTATTGTTCTTCGAGGCTACTAGTGAACAAGCAGAGAATGTTAAGGCAGCCTTGATCATGTATGAAAGGGCTACGGGGCAAAGTTTGAACCTCGACAAATGCTCGATATTTTTTGGTGCTGCATGTCCAGGGGCAGTACAGGAGCAAGTGTGAGATGTTCTGGCTGTCACTTCGACGGTGTTTGAAGAAAAATATTTAGGCATGCCAACCCCTGAGGGGCGCATGTCCAAGGGGAAGTTTCAAAATCTTCAAACTAGTCTAACAAAGCGACTGATCCAGTGGGGTGTGATGGCCTCTTGGCGCAACCAGGAAGGGAGATTTTAATCAAAGCAGTTGCTCAAGCTTTGCCAACTTATATCATGGGGGTTTTCAAACCACCTTTCTCTGTGTGTGATGATTTGACACGAACGGTAAGGAACTTCTATTGGGGTTCTAGCAAAGGTAAGAGGAAGGTCCATTGGAGAGGTTGGGATCACTTGCTTCAGCCTAAGAACAAAGGGGTGCTGGTTTCCGGGTCTTCCGGATGTTCAATCAAGCCTTGCTAGCTCGGTAGGCGTGGCGTTTGTTGACGAAACCTGAAAGCTTATGCGCACAAGTTCTGAAGGCGAGATATTATCGGCAATTTGGTGGACACAATATTCTCAGGCAATGCTTCTTCTTCATGGCTTGCTATATCCCATGGTCTTGACCTTCTGAAGAAAGGGCTGATATGGAGAGTCGGGAATGGGCGTAATATTCGAGTGTGGAGAGATAACTGGATCCCGAGACCATATTCCTACAAGCCGGTGTCGCAACAGGGTCGTTGTCGTATTCGGTTTGTGGCTGGGCTACTCAATGAAAATGGATCCTGGAATCTGGATGTGCTTCAACGATTTTTTTATTCCAACGGATGTGGAGGAAATCCTGAAAATCCGAGCTTCCCCTAGGCTCGGGGACGACGTCATTGCATGGGGTCTAGATAAGCTTGGCGCGTTTATGGTCAAGTCGGTGTATACTTTAGCGTTCGAGGAGGCTAACAGGGCTACATCTGAGGCTTCTAGCTCGTCGTCGGATGGCAGTAGATCGTGCTGGCAATTTATATGGAAGTGCAGCGTTCTCCCTACTGTACGAAATTTTGCATGGAGATTGTCTATTGACTCACTGCCTACTTGGAGAAATAAACATATGATTGGGTTGGAACCGAGTAGCACATGTCCGGTCTGTGGTATGGAGGAGGAAGACAATTTCCACCCGTTCATTAGGTGTCAGCTCGGACGGGACTTATATGAGCAGATGGCCACAACATGGCATATTCCAGCGCTGAATTATTTTCAAAACTCGTGCAAGGAGTGGCTCCTCAATGCTCTTGAACCACTGAATGATAATCAGCTATGCATGATCTTGCTAATCTTCTGGAGATGTTGGTACATACACAATGAGGTAATGCATGCCAAACCCGCCCCTCCCATGTCTGTGTCAGTGAGCTTCCTCCAAAGATACCTGGATGAATTAATTGGGATCAAGGTTAATACCCATTGTGATCCAGCAAAGGGGAAAGGAAGTGTAATCTATGATAGTGTGCTGCAGCAGGTGAAGATTTCGAAACAAGACACACCGTGGAAGCCGCCCAAGCAGCGCCGGGTTAAACTAAATACAGATGGGTCTTTTGCTGAGACAGGAGAAGCGGGAGCTGGGATGATCCTGCGGGACAGCGCCGGAGCGGTCATTTTTTCATCTTGCAGAACTTTGTTTTCTTGTAGAGATGCGCTGGAAGCGGAGCTATGTGCGTGTATGGAAGAAATATCCTTTGCACTTCAGCAGTCGGACCTAGCGATTGAAGTTGAGATGGATTCGAGCAATGCCGTATCCATGATTTCATGTGAAGAGGTGGACCGTTCAGTTTATGCTCTTTTGATGGGAGAGATCAAGCACATGTTGAGTCTTAGAAATTTTTGTATTACTCATGTTCCTCGCAGCCAAAATAAAGCTAGTGATAGACTTGCTAGTTTCGCTAAAGCTGAGGGCCGGACTATTACTTGGGTCGGCTCGGGTCGAGAAAAGGTGTTGATGATTGTCCGTGATGATTGTAAGAACTTGATCATTGAGTAATACAATTCTATCCTGCGGAAAAAAAAGCTACAAGTTTAACGAGCCCGAATTATCAAACGTTCACGAAGCTCGCGGCTACGAGTTTTTTGCTAGCCCTGCTCAAAATGTTCTAAAATAAAGCTGTTAAAAAAAGAAAACCATCTTCATCGGCAGAAAAAAAAAGGAGAGAATCACCGTCTCTCCGCATACATCACCTCGGCCGGCGCTGGCACCGATCTCCTCCAGAGTCCAAGCCTCTTCACCCAAAGCCATGGCCGCGCGGCGTCGCTCCCTCCTCATGCTCCTGCCCCTCCTCCTCCTCCTCTCCCACTTCCTCTCCCTCGCCGCCGCCTTCCAGTCGGACGAGCTGCTCCTCCACGACGATGACGAGTTCGAGGGCACCCGGGCCTCCTCCACCCCCTCGCCCCGGCCGCCCTCGACGCCGCCGGTAGTGTCCTCCCGCCGCCGATCCGCGGACGCAACGCAGGCGGTCGGCGCCTCCGAGTCCAACACCGTCCAGTTCACCCTCGAGCACGACCTCGGAGCCGGTCTAGGGTTCGCCCCCGCCGGGTCCTTCTCCGCCCGCCTCAAGTCCTCGGCCCACGGCTCCCAGGTTTGCTTCGCATCCTATCGGTAGCTTTGTTCCCGATTTGGTTGCTCGATCTCGTCTTCGTAGCTCTCGTTGCTTGCTGATCTGTTTTTTCTACTTCCTGATCCCGTGATCCATGGGCAGCTAGTGATTGGACCCTGCTAGGGGGTAGATTTGGTTGAGTTCGTCCCCCCATCAGTAGTTTGTAGCCGTTTGGTTTGGAGACAGTGAATTGTGTGGTTCGAATTGTTAGGGAAGGTGAACTATAGATCGGATCTGGTTAGTTTGTTCTTCCAGATCATCTGCTATTTGTTTGACGTGTGTGTGTATACATCAGGACGGTTCAGTTTTGTTGTTTGGTTGGTTTAGCAAAGTAGTTGCTACCCCGTTGGTAGTGCTGATAAGGTTGATAAATGATTATGAGCTTTACCATTTCATTTTTGGTGCCCAACAGTGGCATGACACACTCTGTCTGGTCACAGAAATCAGTTGCCACATCCTTTGCAAGAATATGGAATCTTTCTACATTGCTTACTCACATATTGCCATATAGAGAATAACTACGAGGTGAGGTGACAGAACCGCAAGCAACAAAGGGTGCGCATTTTGATCCAAAGTACTTGTAGCCTTGCGTGACGAAGCATTGGGTGTTTGATTGTTAGCACAATAAAATCTGGCTTTGCTAGGCAAAGAGATACAGTTTGGTCACAAGGGATGAGATCAGAATTGGTGTTCCCTCGAGAGCAAACATCAGTCTATTCTTTTCAGAATAGAGCAAAGTGTCAGTTAGCACATGATCTATTGGTCATTGGTTTCTCTTGGCAAAATATCCAAAGAAGGGATTTGCCTAGATAACCCATGACTGATAGCTAGTATTCTCTTGCCTAGATATGCTAGCTTGGCAAGGGTATTATATGGAGATAATTCCTTATCTGGCCCTTTTAAAAATGTGCTTCCCTGTTTGGTATTCTTTTGACACCAGGTGTGAATTTTGTTCCTAGTGTGACATTTCCATCTGTTTTTCCAGCAGAGAGTGTTAAATGGCACCTGAAAAGACACCCCTCATTTGTACACTAGTTATTTTTTCAGCAAAACACCTGAGCAGAAGTGGACCCACATATCAGTCGCAGTGCTGCAGCTAGGCACCTGGCGTGATTACACCATGGCCTTGTGGCGGTGCTCGGTCGAGGAGGAAAAGGGTGAGGTGGACCCCGTGCTCGCCACTGCCACCCCTCTCTCCTCTGACCTGCTCTCTCCCGCGCTTCTGCGTCCTCCTCGCCTCCCTCTCCCTATTGCCCCCCTCGTCGTCCATATCGCCTCGCGCTGTGTACCCACCACGCTCTTGCCACTCGTCACCTCCCAGGCCACGCGTCTTGCCGAGCACAACATGCTGCTGTACCTTGCCGACTTCTGCATGCTCCCGCAGGGTGTCTAGATTAGAAGTCATAGGAAGGAATTTACTTTTGCTTCAGAATTATCTTGGCTTTGTTTGCTTGTATTCTACTCCCTCCTTTCCTAAATATAAGTCTTTGCAGAGATTCCATCATGGACTACATACGAAGCAACATGAGTGAATCTACACTCTAAAATGCATCTACATACATCCGTATGTGGTCCATAGTGAAATTTCTACAAAGACTTATATTTAGGAACGGAGGGAGTAGTATTTAACTAGTTGTCTCATTGAATAATCACCAATGTCAATGCTGCCCTCAAGTAGTAAAGTTAACCATATGTTAGTTTCCTATATGTTCTTTCTTTAACTATTTATACTCAAGCGAGGAGAATTTTATCTTAATTGACTCCACTCATTTTCTGAACCAGACTCTTACTAAGCTCCGATTTACGAGGAATGAGTTGACTGAGGATGAAAAGAATGCATTTAAGGTTCTTTCTTTTCTCCATTATTTCCTGATTTCATTATTTTTCTATATACCAACTTATCTGGTGCTTCTGCATTTTAATTTTATCATTGCAGAAATTACTGGAAGAAGATAGTTTTTACACAATAAGGCTACCGTCTAATGTGTTGGATCCTACAAGAAACGATTATATTTATTCCTCAATCAAAGCGGTAAGTTGATTAGTTGGCTAACTTCATTTTGTTTCTCTCCAACCTATCATTATGGCTTGCTGGATCATAAGATAGATTCACCAGATATACTCCAATATTATTGTGAATGAGATTTATTACAACAGAATCAACAACTATACTGATTTAAAATTACCATGAAGCAATGGCCACTTTCAAGCTTATGAAAGACGCATAAATTGCAGATATGAAATGGTTTATGTTAGGAATTATTGTGATTCTAGAGTTGTGTTTTCAGTCGCTGAACTGTGTATTTTTTCTATGTTCAGAGATGCATTCCACGTGACAGCTTGGATGAACATATTGTCATCCACATGGTAATTCTCTCGATTTCTTAACTGCTACTTGTATCTTCTCCTGTAGAGCTTACTTCATTGTGTATAATTGATACATCTTAAAATACTGTTAACATTTTCGTGGGTTCATAATTACATTTTCTGTATAACTAACAAGATAGGGTGGGATGCTGTTTGATTGTCGTGGACCTTTCCTATAGCCCCATCTATCTTTGCTGCTGATCCACGGAAAATGGCAGCTAGGATAGCACACCAGTGATGGTTTAGTTCAGAAGGCATTGGGGTAGACTATATTCAATTTTCGTTAGGAGATTGTGTTAGAGATGGTTAGGTATTCCTTCAGTATACGTATTTAGAAATATCTATTGGTGTTCCTTGAGCTTAAGGATGCTATTTATCCTTTCCTGATACTACCTCTGTACACTAACATAAGACTTTTTTGCAGTTCAATTTGAACTGCAAAAACGTCTTAAATTAGAGATTGTGTTAGAGATGGTTAAGTATGCCTTCAGTATACGTATTTAGAAATATCTATTGGTGTTCCTGGAGGTTAAGGTTCCTTTCCTGATAATGTAAGACGTTCTGCAAAAACGTCTTACATTACTGTACAGAGGGAGTACATTTTAGTTATTAAAATCAGCTAGCAGTTTCTGTTCCCTTTTGGATATGAGTATATGACTGCCTATCTTTAGAAGCAGCCCCTTATATGTTAACTTCTAGTTATAACTACCTGTTTTTAGGAGCCCTTCTAGTTATAACTACCTGTTTTTAGGAGCCCTTCTAGTTATAACTACCTGTTTTTAGAAGGAGCCCTAATGTAATTTTCAGCATCAATCTAAGAATTTCCTTATCTAATGAAGCTGCATGTCAGAACCTCTTTGCCACTTGTGCATGGAGGGTGAGCATGAGTTATCAAGCTACCTACCCTTTCCGATCCCGTACAAAGGCACATTTTCCTGTACAACCCCCACCTTTGCACCACCACAAATCAGCCTGTAACATTGTACAGTTTAATCATGTGGCACTAGGAATGCATATTCAATAGAGTTGGTTAACCTGAGTATTTTTTAGCTCTGAAGCACGCAACTTTCGTCCTGGTTTTATTATGTTACATATATGTTCTTCCTTAGCAGAACTCCACGTCCAAATTGGAAGTTCCCATGTTTCATATTTAGAATGACAGATGGCTTTGTCGGCCGTTGCTTATTTGCTAGAAACAGTCACTTGTACCTAGCATGTAGCATGAAACCTTTAATGGTATATTTTCTAGGTGATAAATCGGTACTGTAGTACAATAATACTGTCTTTCACAGGATGAAATGTTTGAAGGAATGTTCACTTTCTATAGATGAATGTCTCTTTGGTATTTGGCTCACATTAGGCTTTGCTGTGTCATTTGCAGGACGGTGTAAATATTTTGGCTGTTAATTATGGTTCGGTTGGTGGATGCCAATATCCCCGGCCAATGAAAGTAGTAAGTTGTCTTGCTTGAAACCTTGTTTATGGAGTTGCATGTGGTGAATAATTGATAGTAATAACCTATAACCTTTTAACTGTACCGTACCAGCAAAATGCACGCACATACTATAAACATATAAACTTCGAGGGTTATACTTCCTAAATTAAACTCCTGCAATTATGGTAAAATAACATGACAGAAGGATGCATGTTGATGTTTCACCCGTTAAGTATACCGTGTCTGTCTGCTGATGAAAGATAATGCTTCTACTTACAATACTGAAATTCTTGTTCCAGCCATCAAAATGGACATTCAATTCATACACTATTCTGAAGACTGCTGACCAAGCACCAAGGTAAATCTCTGCCTTATCGAGGTTAAGCCAAAAATAATATGCAGAGCACCAGAGAGGTGGCAGTTCACATTTATCTTAGTTACCTTTTTCCAGCAACAACCCTGTTGCTAAAGAACAGTGTCAAACCTATCCTCTCTCGAATGACACCTGGTTCCTTGTTCTAACTAAGTTGTGCACTTGCAGAACTCCATCATTTGTAGAGCAATTAATAGAAACTGAGAGTGGACTCGGTGAAGTGATGAAACCACCTGAGAAATCTTTCTGGGCTAAATATGTGAGTACAGCTATAAATACCACGTGTATATTGTTCGATTTTTTTCGTTGGTGTCTGCATGACTTTCGTATCCTTTTCCTTGAATCTGACCGCTGCTTCCTGCTTTGCAGTGGATGTACATCATTCCTCTTGGTCTCATTGTCATGAACGCCGTCACAGCAGCAGCAAACATACCGGAGGAGCAAGCTGGAGGGCAGGGTCAAGCTCCAGCACAAAGGGTGCCAATTGCTGCTCCAAGGAGAAGATGATGGCTTCATATATTCTTTGCATGCCATAGGTACTTTATCTGGCAAAGCTATTTCAGCATCACAGACGTCGTTTGTCACAACCGTTCCTTCACCTGTAAGTTATACCCAACATCGTTTAAGTTTCAGATTCACAAAGAATGGATAGGGGATGGATCTGCTTGACCTTCCCCAGAACAGGGGCACTACTAGCGGCAACAAGACTCACTTGTTTTTTTTTTCTCGCATTCAGAAACTCACCTTTGTTGTAGAATCACCTCAGAAAGGTTGCGTGTTCTGGTCGCATCTACACGCGTATTTTGCCTGTTGATAGAAATTACCATCAGCCTTTAACCCGGTTCAAACTGCATGCCTTAATATTCAGAACTAGCTTAATTACCAATATCAAACACTGTATGTTTTGCTCATAACCTTCCTGTATCAACGTTTTCGTGCTGCTTGCATTGCCGATGGTTTGATGCTTTGATGTTTCCCAAGTTTCTTGCGAATGCTACTCTTGGTGCCTGTATGTAAATGCTTATCTCCATATGGACAAAAAAAAAATCATTGATGTTTACCATGCTATAGTTGATGCACTTGCAAAACTGAGCAAAATTATCCTCATTTGTTGTGTACAAATAGATCAAACTGTGAATGTTTGTCCGTTTCAAAAAAAAAAGTGTATTTAGGCTGTACTAAAATGTTCTCCTGTATAGAACATGTGTAGCCATGTTTTGACTTTAAATTTTGCAAGTGTAAATGTGGAGTAAAATGCTGTGGACATTCATTATGCTTTTGCAAGTAATTCACACCTTTGGGTGAGAAAAATTGAAAGGTATGGAGATAGGCAAATGGTCAAGCGAGATGGCGAGCTGGGTGAGCGCGGGCGTGTGAGATTCACAACCCAATAATTACAACGTAACTGCTTTGCACAAGACGTTTCACTTTCCGATCTAGGTCCAGCAACACGCAGCGGATGTGATGAAAGGATGAGGTTTTTTTTATTAAGGGTGAATTTTATTGAAAATGAAGCGGATTATTTCAACAAAGGATGGATTTATTGAAAATAAAGCATCAAGGGGATACAAACACAATGAGCACACATCCGGCCTCTGCATAACTAAAATGCACACGGCCAACACTAACACACACAAAAGAAAAAAATACGACCGCAAAAATCAAAGTCATACAAGACCCAAGCTATGCCTAAGCGAGGAAAAAAAATGAAACGATCAAAACAATGGTCAATAAAATCAGCAATGAATAGTGATGTTTTCTGCCATTATTCAATGTTGATTTTGTTTTTACCTTGTAAAGAATTTATGTTTGAACTTGAAATTTCACATGCTAATACAACATCACACTCTTAACATACTATATTTTCTGAATGCATATGTGTGTTTGTAAGCATCTACGATTGTACTGTGTTAAGAAAACATATTATGTTTTTTAAAGTTTTTTTTTTGAAACCTCAAAACTATAACGTACTAGTTTCTATCAGAAGTTGGTTTCCACACGGTACTCTCCCTCTAGAGGCCACTCATAGATATTTTAATTTTTGAGGGAGGCCACTCAAAGGTGGGCAACAGTCTAGCCCGGGTCGGGCACGGCTCGCGGCGGCCTGTTGATAAGTTTTTTTTAGACAGTCCACGAGGCTTTTTTATTAATTGTGATCAATGTTTACATCCACAAATGACAGATTACCGGGGTTACCTAACCAAACATGGCGGCCAACCCTCAACTTTAAAACATGCCTCGCTAGCATGTGAGCCTCGAAATTCGAGCTCCTATATTCATGCACAAAACTACAAGCTTCAAAAGTAGAACTAAGCTCTATGATATCATGTAGAATTGCTCCATAACTTGTCGGGCTTCTATTCTTGATGTCGTCCACTACAACCTGGCAGTCCGATGCCACATGTAGTCTCTGCAAGTTTAGGTCTTCAGCAAGGGCCAGAGCTTCACGGATAGATAAAGCTTCAAGAGTGGGAGGGTCATGTACTCCCTTGATAACAATGGCCGATGCTTCCTGAAAAACTCCATTGTGATCCCGGCATAAAGCGGCTGCAACTCCTCGTCCTCTATTCTGCGACACGGCAGCGTCAACGTTTATCTTGAAAGACAACGCCGGAGGCTTGATCCATTGACGCGGGCGATGAACAGGTCTCCCTGGATCGTCCCTTGCTGGTCTTTCGAGGGCTTTCAAGTCTGCTATGTAAGATCGAATGAAGCTGTTAGTAGCTTGTGGACTCTGGAAGACATCTTAATAGATCGCTTTCCGTCTGGCTCTCCAAACCGCCCATAAGGAGACCACCATTAGCACAAAATCCTGCTGTGAAAGCTTATCATGCAGTGCAAAAAGCCAGT
The DNA here is from genome assembly GCF_002162155.2 of Triticum dicoccoides. Classification (NCBI taxonomy): domain Eukaryota; kingdom Viridiplantae; phylum Streptophyta; class Magnoliopsida; order Poales; family Poaceae; genus Triticum; species Triticum dicoccoides. The sequence goes on along the minus strand of NC_041387.1, from coordinate 82,623,991 downwards.
TCCTAGCATTTGGCTCATTATTAATGCTCATCTGCTCCACAAGACCCTCCTCAGACAAAACCCATATGCATCTTGACATGGTACAATCTAGTAGTGCGTGTCTCCAAGAATCGTCCCTCCCACATAAGGTACACACCTTTGTTGTCGACATATTTCGGTGATGAAGGAGATCCATTGAGGGGATCAACTGCCGTGCCAGACGCCAAAGAAAAACCCGAAGCTTCGATGGTACTTTGATATGCCAAAGATCAGTCCACGCCTTACTGCTAGCTTCCAACGAAGAAGCCCCTGAAATTTCTTCCAACCAATTCACCCGATGCTCCCTTGTGTTCATTACCATTCTATAAGCTGATCTGACACTGAATTGTCCATTCCTCTCCGCAGACCATGCCCAGAAGTCTTCAATCACCCGGGTGCAAAGTGGTAAAGACATGATAGTATCAGCATCAAAAGGTAAGAAGGTGGATCTGATTAGTTGTTCGTTCCATGTTGCCGATGTGCTATCAATCAGCTCCGCAACCATAGTTGGTGGATTAGCACCATAGTTGGCGGCCTGTTGATAAGTGGGCTGTGCCATGCCCACCTTAGCGGAGGCCGGCCTGGCACGACACCTGGCCGGTCGGCCTGTGTGCTTTTCGGCCTTTTGGACTGTTTTTGGGCCAATAACCTGATAAAAAAGTCTGAAAATAATAAACGGGCTATATCGTGCCAGCCCACGGGCCTCACATCTGGGCCGTCGTGCCATGGGCTACACACGGTCTGCTTAGTCATGTACCGGGCCAAGCCCTTTAGGGCATGTAGAATGGTTGATAAGATAGTCTTATCTTAAGTTTTGCATGTAAATTAGAGATGACAAAAAAATATGTCTACAATGGGTCATCTCTTAGCCTTATCTTCAATAATTAGTTGTTCCTAAAAATATGGTGAGACAAATTGTGCTAAGAGATCATCTCTTGTCTTCTCTTAAATAAGAGAAGACAAGCCTTCTCTTATGATTTCTCTCTCGTCCACCTCATCATGTATCCTACGTAGCACCCTTAAGATAGAACCATTGTACATGCCCTTAGGGATTTCCTATTTGGCGTTGCAGGCGCGGGTTATAGCTGTTTCCGCAAACCGGCGCCTGCAGCGGCGCAACCTGGGCTCGGCCCAACTTCCACTATTCTTGTTATTTAAACTCTATATAAAACTGTAAAAAAGCCACGCAAACTAGGATTCGAACCTGCATCGCGGGTTTTCAGGCATCGAGGTATCTAGGTATAACCAACTCGACCACTTCACCGGATGTGGTAGCATACATGTTTTCGTCCCTTTATTTGTTCTTCTTTTTCCTTTTCCTTTTTTCTCTATCTTTTTTTACTTTCTTTTTTTGAAATTCGTAATTTTTTTCTTCAAATAGATGAACTTCTTTCTCTAAATCCATGACCTGAATTTTTTGAAACTCGTGAATTTTTTTTCAAATTGATGAACCATTTTTAGAATATGGGAACTTATTTTTCAAATTTATGAACTTTTTACAATTTTCTGATCTTTTTCTTAAAATTGATGAACTTTTTTTGCAAAATCGATGAACTTTTTCTCAAAATCGATGAACTTATTTTCAAAATCGATGAACTTTTTTCAATTTACATGAACTTGTTTTCAAAATCGATGAACTTTTTCTCAAAATCGATGAACTTATTTTCAAAATCGCTGAACTTTTTTCAATTTACATGGACTTGTTTTCAAAATCGATGAACTTTTTTCAATTTAGGTGAACTTTTTCCAAATTCGATGAACTTTTTTCAAATTGATAAACTTTTTTTCAAATTCGATGAACTTTTTTCAAAATCGATGAACTTCTTTTGAATCCATGAACTGTTTTTGAATACATGAACTTTTTCGAGTTGGTGAACTACTTTTTGAATATGCGAACTTTTTTTTGCATGCTCATGAACTCCATTTGTAATATGTGAAGATATTTTCAAATAATTGGAAAATATAAACGCTACAGTGTAATGCGCAATAAATAACGTGTCTACATTCCTATTCTTTAAAGCTCTCGCGCTGGTATTTTTGCCGGTCATTTTTTCGCGTTGCTTGTTGCGTGATCGTGGGCCGGCCCATCCAGCGGCTGCTGCGGGCGCCACTTCTCTTGCGGGGCGCTGAAGGCGCGGTATAGGAGCTTCCAGCCCTTTAATGCTGAGTACGCGTGTTCATGGGCCGGCCCGGAAAAAAGGTCCGTTCGGCCAGCTATAAGGCCGGATTAGGGAGCCAGGCGCCACACCCACACTTGGTCGGCCGAGCTACAGCCCGCCCACAGCTTCCCTTCTCCGGCAAGCCCAGTTGAGGACAAGCCGCATCGCCTCTTCGAAGGCTGCTTCGCCTGCGTCTCATAGGGAACCCCGCCGGGCAACCGAAGGGGAGAGGAGGCCAGGGACGGTAGTTTGCTAGATTCAAACTTAAATCTGAGAATAAGAAACTTAAATCTGAACAAAGTTAAACTTGCAAGAGCCCGAAATCTGAATGGATTTAAACTTGCAAGAAGCACAAGTTGCCAGTGCTCAATGCCCAATGGGTCAGGACAACACACCCCCCGGTCAGCTTTTGATGCAACATCTCTCTCTACCTAAACTCGCAACAAACTCAAGACGTCAGCGCTCAATGGCCAATGGGTCATGACTTCCTGCAGTATTTATCTAACACTAGATGATTGTACAAGAACGCCACCGTCGCGCAAGCGGCGATGGCCAGGGCCAGAAACGCCGTCTTCGTCAGTCTTGGGGAGGAGCTTGGCAGCCATGGGTACAAATCTGGTTGAGGCATGACGCAGCTCTGGCCATTGAAGTATATGCGTCTTGGAAAACCCCAGCCCTTCTCGAAAGTGAAGGTTGATGGGTCCTTCCTGAACAGAAGCTCGGATTGCACATTGCCGTCTGGCCCAGACACCATGAGCAGGTCATTGTAGTACTTGAGACCCCACAGCATCGCGGTATCATCTGCATCGAAGTGCCGGTTAACAGCTTAGTACATGCTATACATTTTACTCCCTCCATTCCTAAATGTAAGTCTTTGTAGAGATTCCACTGGATGGACTACATACGGAGCAAAATGAATGAATCCACACTTAAAATGCATCTATATACATCCGTATATAGTTCATAGTAGAATCTCTACAAAGACTTACATTTAGGAACGGAGGGAGTAGTTGCCAAGTGGATGGATAAACTAGTAGTACTCACTTATTACTCCGTAGGGGTTCAATGCTTTGTAGTTGAAGCTGAAAATTGTCGTGACATTGTCGAAATTTGGGTGTTGAACAACCAAGTTCCACTGCGAGTAGTTCATCCGGTAGTTCCAGTTTGAAATGGTGATCTTCACCCTCCAATACTCCCTATAGTTGGCCTTAACATGCCAGTGCACCTTGATTGGGCACATATGGGGCGAGCATCGTACTAGGGGGGTCGAGCTGCCCTTGCCAGGTCCATTCACCACTGAAGCCAAGTAAGGCGAATTAACCCTATCGAAGTAGCAAACACATTTAGAAATAGTTTCACAGAGTGCAAAAAGTTTCTGCCTCCTGAAGAGATAATACTTACTCAACGCAGCTCCCAGGGTTGGTTATGTTATTTTGGCAGCCACACGAACATTTTGGGCAGTCAACTATCGTTTCATTGTAAAACGATGATAGGGCAACACAACAAGCAGGACCTCTTTGAGCAACAAACTGTGAATATGTGCATATCACATCCCAAGTCACTGAAAGAAGAGAACATTTTCGTTAGTCAGCGAGCAACATATGCTAGATCACTGTTGACCTGTGGACTGTGGTAAGCCCAAGAAATTTGATTCTGTCGTAATAGCAACTAAACAGAAAAGAGGAATTCGGAAACGACATACCATGCGCTTGAGTTGTTCTCCTTCCATCGGGCGAAATGAACTTAGTGGGAGGTTTTACTTTATGGGCTGCTCTACAGGTATACCCTGGACCTGGGGCCTTGAGGGTGAAGTTTTTCGGCGGTTTCACTGTCCTATTGCTCGTTCCGGATCGGCCAACAGTGATCTGAAACGATGCCACTGCATTGACTGGATCTTGCACCCATGAGCTAAGAACTCCTCCTTTGCAACAATTTCCCACCTGCATGCCGTTAGTCGCACCAGGAAGCAAGTCAACTGCTGTTGGGTCTCTCCTGCAGCAGTGTGGTATATTGCCTTTAAATTCAGAGCAATCCCCTTGCTCTATGGTCTGTGCACCCATCATTCCCCAGATGATCTCCTTCTTTGTCCAAGCCCACCTAAGATGCCACCCAGGTGCTTGGATATGACGGTACTTCTGGTAATTGTTTATGGAAACAACAGCCTGTGAAATGCAGATTGTACAGAGCATCAACAGCAGAATAATACATGGTGGAGGTTGTATGTTTCACAATTATGTAAGGGTTCTTAATGCTGCGTTTAGAGTCAATAAAATTCCCTTCTCAATAAAAGTGTAACAGGTCTTAATAAGACAAAGGTTGAAGCGAAGTGATGTGCAGCGAATCTGTTCTGCATTGTGTCAAAATGCAACTAGGAAAAAAGAAATTGCACACATTGGAACTGAAGAGTTTTACAAAAGGGAGTACTTGCGTCCTGACTTGTGCATGAACTTCAATCAGAACTCTGAATTACTGTATTACAAGTTGTGGTAACTTACAATATAGCCATCTGCAGTCCACTGAGTGATATCCCATTTGATTGTGATGTTCCCAGTTGGATCAAGAGGGTCGTAAGCTTCTGCATAGAGATAGGCAAGTATACGCAGAACCTCAAGTTAACATACATGAGTTGGTTACATGCATTTCAACACACAGCCTTGTTCACATCAAGTTCCAGTTTAAATAAAAATAGCGAAAAAGCTCCTCTGTATGAGAAGTAGCACAATACGGATCAAGATTTACTTGCTATTAGAACAAATTACACACAGCCAATCTTAGCTGAATGAAAATTGAGGAAGAACTCTGTAACTATCCTATATGCACACTCCACATTGATCTTTGCATGATATAAAAACTACTCCCTTCGTAAAGAAATATAAGAGCGTTTAGAACACTACACTTATATTTCTTTACAGAGGGAGTATTTCTCCTTTACATAATTAAATTTGGACAACCATGTAACTATCCGAAATGCACACTCCACATTTGATATGACAGAAAAATGGGAAGAAGTGGCTCTTAATTATTTAAGACTGAATTTTTTTCGACAACCACGTAACTGCGGTGGTGATAATAGCTCGAGATTCTTGTTCCCTTAATGGTTTTGCCTCTTATATTTATATAATTGTGCTAACCAGGTATCGAAGTGTAGAACTCTGGGCTGAAGCAGGTGCATGCAGCTTAAAACATGAACAAATTCTTTTAGCAATCGGTAATTCGGTATCGAGTAGTGAGTAAAGGCTACCTACCATAGTTACAGGCAAACATTAATTTATACTCTCTGCATGCCTAATAAAGCAGGATACGAATGATCCGGAACCTTTGATTATATGACAATCGAACAGTAGGCCCCCCCTTTCCCCGAGTATTTTCTTGACCGACCACTACGCAAGATTCTACTAGGGCCACATCGATCCTCTTCGTATGATATGACTGAAAAATGGGAAGAAATCCAACTGCGGCGGTGAATGGTAAGTGGTAACAGCTCGAGATTCTGGTTCCCCACATGATTTTTATTTCCTCTTATGAATCGGAAATATACAGAGATTTTTGTCTCGCATCGGTACAGATGCCCACAAAATCTGCGAACTTATCAATATCGAGGACGGATTTACAGAAAGGAGAGAAAAAGGGGGAAAAGGCGTTTGGGAAGAAGAAACCCTCGATGAAACAGTAGTAGCACGAAACAAATTGTGAGAAGAGTGAACAAGGCAATGTAGAGTTGTTCGGAAAGGAGCAAGGGAGCCGGGCACCTGTCAGAGGCGCCGCTCCGACGAGCAGGAGCAGCGCCAGCGCGGCGGCGGCGGCGCAGAGGCGCATGCGCAGGAGCGACGTCGCCGCCACGGCCGATGGACAGGCTAGGCGAGGAACAGCTCCCTAGTGCGCTAGCTAGGCGATGCAATGCCAGTGCCAGCTGCCGCTGCCAATCCTGGTAGTAGCAGTGCTCATTTATTTTCGCCGGCCTTTTCCTCGGCGGGCGTGATTAATAGCCCCGCCCCGGTGCGCCATTCCATTTTTGTTGGGTGCGGGGAGAAAGAGGCAGCCCGAGCGCGACGCATGGGAGGGCGAGCGTGTCTCAGTCACAGACGAGGAGCGCGCGGGGCCCGGCGCAGCTGGCTGGCTCGCTGCAGCAGCGCACAAACCAGCTGACGAGCGAGCTCCCTTTCCCTCGTCGGCCTTTTCCCCCCGCTGCGCGGCGAGAGAGAGAGGGAGGGTCAGAGGTCAGAGCGGCCGTTTCTTTCGGTTGGTTGGGCCAGCCAGCCGCGGGGACCAAAGGGACGGACGAAAGTTTGAGCGATTGGCGTGGGAAACGGTGGTGTGTGGGGGGAGGGAGCACAGCTTTGTTTGCTTTGGCTCTGGGTCTGGGACTCTGGGGGCACGTGACGGGGAAAAAGAAAGAAAAGGGGGATACCGGGGCGGGCGGGACGCATGCAGTGGCGCTGGCTGGGCTGACCATGGACCGAGATACGGAAAGCATGTCATTAATCCTTCTTAATCCTAAATCTTAATAAATCTTATTCCCCCGTGTAGCTCGACACGGACGCGTGGTGTCGGGCTCCGTACGCACGCCGGCTCGGTTACCGGACGTCCCGTGGAACATGGGCCGTGGGGGCGGCTCGATGCGATGCTTGGCGGATCTGGCTGGCCCAGGCATCCGGCGTCGATGGTGGCGGGCGGCGGCGCCTCACGGACGCATGGGGTCCACGGCGCGCCGTGCTGGCCGCCCGCTCTCGGGCTTGGAATAGTGCGACCGCCTGCGAAAGAAAGAATGGCTCGACCTTGGTCAGCCTGGCGACGGCGACAAACCGTCGCCAGGGCTGGACCAAAAGCCCGAAGCTCATGAGCTTAATGGCTGGCTAAGATTGTATAGCTCGTTTCTAAATGGACAAAGCCAAGCACATTGATGTTGAGCTCCTTAAACTTAACGAGCTTAACGTATGAGCTAACGAGTTTCATTAGTAGCTTGTTAAGCTTGTTAGTACAACGAAACACATATTTCTATTTTATGTAAACATATTTTTATGACACGACAACCCATCTATTCAATATAATCAAGGCAATCCAACCCACAACAGACAACAAACTAGCGCATCTACTTTTATAGTGAACATATTCCTTCGTACAAATTACAGACACACTCTTGTCCCAAATGCTTAGCGTGCCGAGCAACTCGTTAATCCACCCCTAACCGTCGCCATCCTGAAGGCGTTGTCAAAGGCAATGTCATGTTCCTTCTCAAATGCTCCAGGGGCAACCCTCGATCCGGTTGCTTTCGGATCGGATGATGGCAGCACCATGTGTCGTGCACATCTTGAGGCCCTCGTCTTGAGCAGGTTTCCGACTGCCGGAACAAGCGGCTCAGAGGTGTTCTTCTGCTGCTTGTGCGCTCTGGTCTTATTGATCGACCAGCTTTGCGAAAGAGCATGATGCTCACATATGAAGCCGGGTTAGCGAGACCACGAACTATCTCGGATCCCTGCGTTCCCTATCAGCACTCCTCCTTGAGGATGTTTGTCGGGTGGCCACTAGACGACCAAGCTTAAGCCTATGCTTGCTTCATTAGACTAGTAAGTGTGCACGTGCAATGCACGTTTTAAACGTTAAGAGCAACTCCAATGCAAAGACTCATTTTGTCCGTTTGGATCATCCGGACACAAAACTTGGCCCAACGGGGCGACCCAAATGGACTCATTTCTAGCTTTCCAAATGTTGAGCGAACAAGATTAGGTGTATAATGGCAAGGTTTAAATCTGGATGATGAGCAGACAAGATTAGGTGTATAATGGAAGAAGGATAAAGGTTTGGGTCTAGTATATCAGATTTGAGTCCATAAGAAAACCAAAATGTTACACATAAGTTGAAAGAACATACCATGATAAAACTTCTGCCTTTCAGGAAAATCATCACACACATACCATGCAAGCACCACATGAGACAATCAAGCCATATACCATGATTACGATATAAGTCCAAGAAAGCTTCCAAATACAACTTCCTGCTTATTCAGCGAGGATTCAAAACTGTCAAGTTGCAAAAACATAGGTTATGGTATATTCCTTGTTTGATGCAATTGCTAAAAAGATGAAAGGTCTGCCAAACATACATTGGTTAAATCAACTCGGATGATTCTGACGACGACCGCGGTATGACCGTCTGAGCGGTTCCATCGGACAGCAAGGATGGGCACCCATGGCAATGCCAGCGTCGGCGGTGGCAGGCTCCTCTCCTTGAAGAGCTGGACGTCGGGATTTTCTCACGAAATATGCACCTAATTGAACATGAATCGAACTTGAAAAGATCCATCACACACATACTGTTCCATGAAAGACATATTTATTTAAAGTAAGCTGATATGAATAAATAGCACTTATTATTGCCATTCTGGTTGTTCATGCAAGTGGTTGTATCTACAACACATTACTACCTTTATCGAATTTAGGGCAACAACTGAAATCATTTTTACTAAGCTGGTCCAATAAGAAGAAAGACTTAATAATGACATGACTTTGCCATAAACTTAACAGTCTTCTTATCTCTACTTATGGCTAATGAAGATCGGTTTCCCTGCAAGTATTAAGATTGTACCAGAACTGAATTAGTCATTTTGGTGCTAACAAATAAGCATAGAATTTAGTAATGTACAAATGATTCAGGAGTCAGGACACACTTGTGGAGAATAAATTACTGAAGCAAGTTCTGGTTGTTGTTTCTTCATATCAATTTTGTGAGTCTTTTTCTCAAACATGCATCTTGTATTAGAAGACCGCCAAGAAGGGAAGCAAAATAAAGAAATTAAGCAGAGTATTATCTATGTAATCCTCCATAGCATATTTAAATCAAGCAAGCCACCTAACATAGCAAAGGATACCATTAAAAATAGCTACAAACAATCTCATCCGCCTTTCATTATAAGGATACAAGGCCGACATGTCTCCAAATTGCTGAGAAAAGGCTAAATAGTAATCTGAGATTCTGACCAGTAAGTTTACTGGCTCAAGCATCTAAGCCTAGACCATTACTTAGCATGAATTACTGGCTAAGGGTAATCACGAATAGGCATACACAAAGGAGGATTACATGCGCGAAACCACATGTGCTATCATTTCATAGGCATACACACGAACACCTGCTGTGCTAGAACGAACATGGCAATGTATGTGACTGAAATCAGAAGACAACTGAAGAAGATTGTATCAAGCAAGATAAAAGATGCACCCCCAATTTAACTCACCTATGTTTGATCCATTTTGGCTAGCTCCAGCGACAGTGGCAGAAGCAGGAAGGAGAAACACGGTGGCGGCAGCAGCAACGACAGAGGAGAGACCGTGTTGCAACGACATGGAAGAGAGATAGTAGAACCGGGCGCTACGCCAGCTGGGGGAGAGGACTTACCAGCACAGCGACGGTCTTGGTGCCTGCGATAGCACAGAAGGCCATCAGCGGCGCGCTCGGGTGAGCCGGCGGCGACACACTGGGAATAGGCGGAAGAGCGCGCTCCAGACGCGCGGTGGCCGGCCGTGGGGTGCAGGCATGTGGCGTCCGCGGTGAACAGACTGCGGTGGCGATGGTGAACGTCCTGGCACTGCCGCAGCGGATCCCCATCGAGAGAGCGGAGGCGGTCGGCCGCGGTGGGATTTGGGCGCGGCAGCGTCGGCGGTGGAGCGCGCTTCTCCTTGAGGAGCTGGACGCCGGCAAGCTCCTCGCCTCTGGAGTAGGCGGTGTGGTCGCCAGAGAGCCTCGCAAGGGAATTCGCGTGGAGGCAGTCGGCCGCGGTGGAGGTTGGGCGCGGCAGCGTCGGCCGTGGTGGGCGACTCCCGATCCGTGATTGTAGGGATAGTAGTTCGAGTACTTCTCTCCGGGTGGAGTATGGTCAGTCATGAAAAATTACTAAGTGCACACGATAGAAGTAGTAGATCAATAAGGACTGTTAGATTAAGAATTGTGGGTCTAATTATGTGGTGCTGATTAGTCTGTGTGTTGTTGTGGGACTAATTACGGGGTGCCTCTAAAAAAGTTCTTGTTTGATTGTTTAATAGTAGTGAAGATTTGTGATTGACAGCGGCGACTCTTTGCATCCTTGTAGCTCTCATGTTATTTTCTTTCTTTTCGGTGTGACATGTTCATCTAATCTTCCTTCCCTGGTATTTTTTGGGCTATCTGGTCTTCTTCATGGATGAAACATAGCGCTCGGTACTGTTCGTAAAAAATGCAGCTTCTACCGATAATCCGAGCGAACAATCTATCACGCTAGTTGGACGATCCCAACGAATAAAAACACCCCCTCCTCCCTCCCTTGCAATCTGGTCCTCCTCCCCTCTTTGTTCTTACTCCGCTCTTCAGTCACCATGGCAA